>NC_079431.1:6564524-6577024 GCF_026213295.1 Gadus chalcogrammus
ACAACCAGCCTAGAGCTTGTTCCAACTGGTTCAGAGAGCAAAATAAATTTGACAAAGAAAGGGGAGGAGTAAAAAAAAAAGAGAGATAGAGGATCTGATTAGAAGTTGAGGCATCAGTCAGAATACACGTACGCACGCACCCACGCAGGCACGCATGCAAACACTCACACAAACTCACTGACCCTTATACACAAATATCTGCGTGTTGAAACCCATGGCGTAAAAGGAAGCAAGTATTTCAGGGTTAGAGGTCGTTGTATTTCCTCTGAGATGGAATTAAAATGTCATCACAGAGCCACAATCACACTTCTTCTTCAGAAATACAACTACGTTTCCCATGATGCACTATAAATGGTTGTGTTTAGGTATAAGGTAAGAGATGCTTAAGTTTAGTTATCAGGTTAAAGAGTGTTCTATTTTTGCATTAGTTTAGAGATAGTATTGTTTAGGTATGAGGTTAGAGTGGGTTCAGTTAGGTATAAGGTTAGCAATGGTTCAGTTAGGTATTAGGTTAGAGATGATTAAGTTAGGTATTTAGTTAAAGACGGTTTAGTAGAGATGGTTAATTTCAGAGCTCTAAACACCATCTAAGCCCAGGGCCAGACTCATGATGATTCTTTTAAATGTTCTAGGACATTGACTGTGTGTTTTTACAGATGTTTAAATATTTTATATTTTATATTCATGTACAGTACACACTGTTTAGAGTTTCCGATATAAATTTCCTTCCGGACAATAAAGTCTATATAATGTTACGTTATTCTTGGTTTAGGTATTAAATTAGCGTTAGGGTAAAGCAATACATCTTGGGAAAAATGACCGGAACAGTCCGTCTTGCCCTCGTTACCTCAGAGCTGTCAGCACGTTCACTATCCACAGCAATACATCAATGCTGGTTACCCACATGTTCCAGGAAATAACAACCATTAAATAACTGTTCTGATCCGAGCCTGCTGCCTCGACCTTTGAACTCTGCACACCCCAGCTGCCATAAAGCCCTGACCTTGACCGTGAGTGTCTCCTAGCCTCTTAAGACAATCCGCCGTTTAACTGCAGGTTAGCGAGGCGGCTAAATAGCTGCTAGTTCTGTTTGTTATGAAACACAACCTGTCTCCGGCTCAGACCAAAGGGTCTTATTAGAATTAGGCAACATAGCTTGGATGGCTAAACCTCCCGCTGGCGCCTCCACGGGATGCTAAGCTATTGGTTGCGTCCGGCTAGGGGGCAGCGAGTGGGGGACTGCTGGTTTAGATTAATTTAATGAGATGTTGGGCGAGATTCTGGCCCCGCTAGTGCACTCGTTAATGAACCGGCCCCCCTACATGAGATCAGCAGAACCACTAACAACACACAGATCACGTAACACATCATATGAGAGTTAACCCTGGACCAGTGTGACCTAAAACGTAGCCAGGTCAATTTACCAGGGGGGCCGTCCAAAACTAACAGATATTTATTAAGTTAATAAACCAGACCACAGATGTCACAAAAAGGAGAAGATAAGGAAATGGGCTGGTGTGATAATTGTGTCCAAAACATCTGGATATGAAGATAGAAGAATATGCGCGAGAGAGGGAGGGGCAATGAGAGTGTGGATGGGAGATGTGGGTGCTAGATCTAGTGGTTTGGGGTGTTGAAATCCCAAACACAAATATGTTCCTAATCCCTACCTGCTCCTCAATGACCTGTTTCTCAATTCACTGTAAGCCTCTTTGGATGAAAAAATCCTAGATTATTTACTAGCAAGTAGAAGGTCAGTGAGAGAGTTGTGCGGTATTTCTCTACTTGTAACGGTTACTGTGGCGACCACAATTGCGAAGAGAGAGGAAGATGGAGGGATAAGGATCGACTGCAGGGTGACAAGGAATGCAAAGAGTCAAACTCTGACGGCACGTTAACGTCTGGAACCAACTTCGCATGTAAGCAGGTGGGTCGAAGTAAAAACAAAGTCTTTATTTTCCAAAAATAACTACGAAAGCGTGTAATATACTTAATGCCTTCAGAGACATGTACAGGTCAAAGGTCACAGATCGCTACAGATTACTGCTCTGCTCATGGACACTCAAGCAATACCTCAAGACCGACTGTGTGTGTGTGTGTGTGTGTGTGTGTGTGTGTGTGTGTGTGTGTGTGTGTGTGTGTGTGTGTGTGTGTGTGTGTGTGTGTGTGTGTGTGTGTGTGTGTGTGGTGAGATTATTGCACCTTAAACTGTGATTAATTTGAGTCACCATTATCCGCAGAAGGTAAGACCACCTGCATCTCTACGAAGAGGGGGTGTGTGAGGAGTGGGACACGTGTGGGGGGCGAGGAGGGAGAGGAGGTGTGCTAAGAAACAGAGAAAAGCAAGGGCAGAGGGATGAGGGAACTAATTATCCATCAGCCCGCACACACACACACACACACACACACACACACACACACACACACACACACACACACACACACACACACACACACACACACACACACACACACACACACACACACACCTCACAAACCCTTAGCCTGCAATTACGACATTGACCTTGGGGTCTGTTGAGGACCAGTACTGCATGGTTAGGAGTTATATTCCCTGTGTAGCTTGTTATGTAAAGCAAGGCATTACACTGCCAGTGTTAGGGGTTATTCTCCTTTTTTAGGTAGAGCAAGGCACTAAGACAGGTACCCTGAGTTACCTATAACCTCAGACTCCAGCAGCCAGTAGTGACCAAGAAACCCACAAATTTAACATTACACCATTCCCTCCTGTGAGCGGTCAGTGGGGGGATGTGAGGTGTGATTTACTCTCCCAGTAGCAGTAAGAAAGTGTCGGGACAGTTGGTTAACACAAGTCCATCACGCATAGCAGGTACATTACACAGAGCAGGTACATTACACGAAGCAGGTTAAAACTACTGGTGTAAATCAAAAGTTTAAAGTTAATGGTCCGTTTTTAAAAGTCAATGTGGTTTGGGTTAGCACGCTAGCCAGCAGCTGGAAAGGGTTGTGGCGGCAGTTTATAGCAGGAACCCTGCTGGCTTACCCTTACGCCTAGTGGCTTGAGCCAGATCCACGTAACTTAGACCATGTCCACGCTGATGCAGATATATATTTCTTTATTTGTTTTGGCTGATAATTCATCCACACTTCAACAGGTTTATCCACCAATAACGGGTACCTTCCATTGAGAGTACTTAGTTGATCCTGGGGAAAATTGGGGGAGCCTTTGATAGTTGAAGGATGCTAGGCCAAGTGGATTAATTTGAAATCCCCAATCTTGAGTCTTCCCGTTGTAGTGTAGCTGGGGAAAACACATGGACACTGAGGATTTTTGGAAATGCAGACATATAATTGTGACCCCAACCCCAGAACATTGAGGGCTGCCTAGAGTGGTGTGGTTGCACGAGAGAAGGCATGAACTAAAGCGGGAAAACGTTTTGTTTTTAATGCTAAAATTGCATTTTCAGCACAATATGATGGATGGAAAACTTCGGAAAAACACTTTCTTACCTTTTATACAGAGTAGGTGTACAAGGGACATGGCCTGATACAGTTGATAACATCCTGTGTTTATATAGGTGTCACATACTTTAACTTCCTGAGCCCCCGAAGGGAGTTTTATGTAATGATTGAGTGACAGCATACCTAACCCCTGATGATGGTCTGTGATCCCTCCCCCTGGGACCTTCTCCTCCAATCAGGTCAGAGCCCAGGAATGTTCTGATCTGTAAGATAGAAGACCATGACTAGAATGTTCACTGATCTATAACTATACTACTATACATACAGTGTACCTCTCGCAACCAGTCCAAATGTGGGAGGAGAGAGGAGAAAAATAATGAGAGAGAGAAAGGCAGAGTGACATAGACATAAGATGTAGAGTCATAGACATAGCAAGAGAGACGGATAAAGATACACACAAAAAAAAGAAAGAGGTCAACATCACATGAGCATGCTGCAGGAGAGATGGAGACTATTGAGTGCGGTTGATGTGTGGAGAGAGAGAGAGAGAGAGAGAGAGAGAGAGAGAGAGAGAGAGAGAGAGAGAGAGAGAGAGAGAGAGAGAGAGAGAGCGAGAGCGAGAGCGAGAGAGGGAGAGGTGATGGAGGGGGAGAGAGAGAGAGGGGGAGGGAGAGAGGTGATGGAGGGGGAGAGAGAGAGAGAGAGGGGGAGGGAGAGAGGTGATGGAGGGGGAGAGAGAGAGAGAGAGAGGTGATGGAGGGGGAGAGAGAGAGAGAGAGAGAGAGAGAGAGAGAGAGAGAGAGAGAGAGAGAGAGGGAGAGAGGTGATGGAGGGAGAGAGAGAGAGAGAGAGAGGGGGAGGGAGAGAGGTGATGGAGGGGGAGAGAGAGAGAGAGAGAGATAGAGAGACAGAGGGGAATGAGAGGAAGGGATGGGGGAGGGGAGAAAATAAAGAAAGATAGAGATAGAGTGAGATGGACTGACTGACTGTAGACCTCCCAGGTGTCCTTCCTGTAGCGTCTAGAGATCAGGTGACTCCCCAGGTTGGACCCCTCAACACCTCCGTGAGCTAGTCTGTCCCCTCCTTACAAGGGGAGGCCTTCTGTCGGAGGAGGAGGCAAGCAGCTCAGCAGCTCGTTTGTCCAAACTCAATAAGAAGAAGTTCTGGCTGTCAGGGCGGGAAAATAGATGACCCATAATCCTCTTGGATCCGTCCTCAATCACGCAGGTTTTTTTCAACTGTTATTTGTGCTGCTAACCAGGAGAAATCTTTCCTGCGTAATCTCTGGCCAACCCAACCCCTCCTCCCCCCCCCCCCCCCAAAAAGCTTTGCAGGCAGTTTGATGAACCTCGCTCATTAAACTGTCCAACAGAAACACTAAAACATTCAGACTGGAAAGTTTGTGAAAAGCCAACAAATCTTTCCTGTTAATTCTCCCGTCGGCCGCTTCACCGCCAGTAGAACACTCTGCAGTCCTGTACGAAGAAACGTCCATCGTAGAAAATGGACGTTAGTCTCTTGGAATGGTCGGAAGCCCTCGTCATCGTCCTTAGTTGTATGAACGGTTGGTAATCGAATAACGTTGGTAGCCATGGGAACGCTCCGTAGTCATACAAAGTTGGCATAACTGGCCTGTAGTCGTAGAAACGGCCAGTAGGGTAGCTAGCTATCTACCCGAGACCATGCCAGGCTACATCTCCCTAGGATACACCATGCCAAGTTAATTCACACATTACATCATGCTATGCTATACCATGCCAGGCTACACCATGATAGTCTGCAGCATGCTACGCTACGCCATGCTAGGCTATACCCCATTGACCTAAATCGCGCAAGGTCTTGGTGCGATCCATGCTGCACCATGCTGGACTACACCATGCTACGCTATACCAAGTCTAAGGAAGCTAAGGTGCAACGGCTGAACTTCTTGTGGCCCTTCTCATCCTTTCAAGTCTTTGTGGGCTTGCCCTCTTCAGCTGTCTTCGGGGAATTATGAAAGCTTGAGTGAATCAAGGAGATCCAATTAGTCAAATCCTGTACGCCGCCATGGGCTAGCAGTCTGCTTTGCGACAGCTCGGCTGGGCTTCGCGGGGTCTGTGTCTGTGCGTGATGGGTGATTTTATTGTTTTTGGTGAGGGAACAGTAGGTATTCCATCTCGCCAACCCAAAATGTGGGTGTGACTTTATATGTCTCTTGTGTTTATTCTATTGTATGGTGGGTCATTTGTTCACGTTGAACTGGGCGTGCTTTTGCTGTTTTGTGCGTTAGCATACCAGGATTATATCTCAGTCAATTTTAGTTTGACATACATCCATCATTCCACTCTATTTTAAATCCTTGCAGATTAAGTTTCTAATGTTAACTATTACCAGCAACACAGCTTTCATACCCCCTGAAAAAAACAAGCCAGAGGAAAGGTTTCTGGACTGTAAGAGAAAAAAACAAAATGGTCTTCAGGAGATGGAGAGGAGAAGAGGCTTGTTGATAGTTGGATCTCAGAGTGGATTACCCAATGTGAAAAATATTTATATTAGAGACTTATTTACTGTTTTGATTCAAAATAGTTGTAAAATGCCTCAGGGTTTCTGAGATAGCGAATAGTTGCGGTCTCTGGAACAGTTTGAGGAGGTAAATAAAGGGTAAGAGCCTGAAAACTGACATGGGAATTATAAAAACATTACTTGGTGTCAGTGATCACCGTTTAGTGCGGCTTTAATGTTGAAACTTTGAGAGCCAGAACGATTGAGAAACAAGACTTATTCCACGAAAGGACCCACAGCTTTCTCAGAGCTCTGATTCACGGTGGGCTTGGGCGGTCCAACATAATAATAATAATAATAATAAATCCGTTTTTTATAGCGTACTCAAAGACGCTTTACAATAAGAAAGGAATACATACAGAGAGTACAGACAATCAATGAAAAGGGAAAAATAAATAAATAAATAAAAACAACACCACAACAATAGGCAACACATTAAGAGAGCGGGAGAGAGTGGAAGATGGCGGAGGATGATTTGTCAAATGTTGTAGGTGGTCCTGAAGAGATAGGTTTTACTTTGACTTTTGAATGAACAGTGTATCAGAGTTTCGGATGGCCAGAGGGAGGGAGTTCCAGAGGGTAGGGGCGGCGATGGCGAAGGCTCTGTCCCCCAGCCGGGTGCGATACTTGGTCTTGGGGATGGAGGTGAGGAGGTTGGCATCAGCGGAGCGGAGGCGGCGAGTGGGGGAGTGGCGATGGAGGAGATCTGTTATGTACCAGGGCGCAAAGTTGTTTAGCGCTTTGTAGGTGGTGAGGAGAATCTTGAAATTGATGCGTTGTTTTATTGGAAGCCAATGAAGTTGACGGAGGATGGGAGTAATGTGTTCGCTGGAGGGGGAGTTAGTAAGCAGTCGGGCAGCAGAGTTTTCTAACATAAATATTATAATATATTAATAGTCATTTGTTAGGCACAAACAGAGAAAGATTGTAGAGGCAGTGGTACGCCAATTACACCTGCACGGCTTTACACTGCCCACGCGTATATAGAATGTGTTGTCAGGTTGTCACAGCGACTTCGAGTTGGTAACCCTAGATGCTAAGGCTGAGTTTGAGTCACTGGTTCTTAATTGTGTCTAAGTGTTTGATTGCATGGTGGACAACCGTGTTTTTGTGCTGTGTGTGCGTGCGTGTGCGTGCGTGCGTGCGTGCGTGCGTGCGTGCGTGCGTGCGTGTGTACGCGTACGTGTACCATGTCCTTCTGAACTCCTGGGGCCGTGTATGTTGTGGAAACAGATCTTTAATACTTTGAATACTTCTGTTGTCGATAAAGTTGCTTGAATGGAAGGAGAGAGGAGGAGGTCTGCTGTCTGTCCTGTCGAACTCCGGTGATTGGTTGCCATGGCGATGAGAAAGATACACACATACACTTATCAAGACTAGGGTTAGGGTTAGGGTTGCACACACACACACACACACACACACACACACACACACACACACACACACACACACACACACACACACACACACACACACACACACACACACATGCTAGGTGTCTGCGTCACATGTTATTTGCGGTCTGTAATCCGTTATGGGTTACCTCCACTGGAGCAGTCATTGTTCGTGCACTGTAAACACATCCTCACATGGACACGAACGAAGATAGAGCAATCAAATATCAGTTTGCTACAGAGTAGCACAGCTAGATAGATGGATGAGAGAGAGAGAGAGAATTAATGATTTGAGAGAATTAATTAATTATGATGCATTTAATCAATGGTTGTTAAAGGACTCCCGGTGTTTGGAAGAGCAACAAGTTGGATGGTGCCTCTACCCTCCTCCTCTCCTTCTCCCTCTCTCGACTTCTCCCTCCCTTCCACCACATAAACAGTGCTGTAGTAGGATTGAAGGGCTATTATTTGAGGGTAATGGGTCTACCCATCCATCAGCTATAAGTGAATGAAATGCTCTTTGATCGACTGCCCCTGCCTCTGTTTGAGACAATTTCGTTTTTAGACTGCTCCCGCCTCACTTCTTAACAAAACAGGGCATCCCTTCGCTGATTGGTTCAGATAATCTCACACCTTTTTAAGAAGGTTGTGAGAGTGAAGGAAGTGAGGAGGAGAAGGAGGTGTAGAGGGAGGAGAAGGGAGGACAAAAGTTGCAAATATAAATACTAATTAGACCCTGTAAATTAATTAGAGCTTGTGGGTCAATGACAAAACTGGGTTTTCAAGCCTCCAAAAAATAAAAGTACTCAAAACTGGTTGTTCTTTCTGGACATTACTATATTAATTAGGCGTTCTTATAGCCATAACATCTGAACCGCTCTCTCTCTTTCTTTCTTTCTTTCTTTCTTTCTTTCTTTCTTTCTTTCTTTCTTTCTTTCTTTCTTTCTTTCTTTCTTTCTTTCTTTCTTTCTTTCTTTCTTTCTTTCTTTCTTTCTTTCTTTCGATCTCACTCTCTCTCTATCACGTGCACGATTTCTCTCTCTCTCTTTCTTCCTTTTTTTCTTTCACTCTCTTTCTCTCACTCTCTCAGGGTCTTAACACAGATGACCACATTGATCCTTCAATCCCTCTATTTTTCCCAGCAAAGAGTTTCACACACACACACACACACACACACACACACACACACACACACACACACACACACACACACACACACACACACACACACACACACACACACACACACACACACACACACCCTCGCCCTGACTGGCCAATAGCATGTAGCTGTGAGGGGCCAGACAGACTCTGTGTGTGTGTGTGTTTATGTGTTAAGTGGGAATGTGTGTGTGTGTGGCGTGTGTGTGTGTATATGTGTATGTGATGGAGGGGGGGGATCTAGTGGTTGGTTGGCTCGCTCGCCCAGTGAGGGAGAGAAGGGAGGGGGTCATAACAGACTAGCCACTCACTACGTCTGGTCAGTCAACCAACTCACCACACATCACACACAAGAGGGAGAGAGACATAATAGAACTCATAAAGAGAGGGAGAGAGAGAGAGAGAGAGAGAGAGAGAGAGAGAGAGAGAGAAAGTAATTCACAGTACTCATGGAGAGGGAGAGAGATAGACACGACTCATAGTGGAAAAGAGACAGGCTGTCCTACTGACAGACAGGCTGTCAGAGTGGTGTTAGGTCACTAGTGTTAGCTTAGCGTAAGGAGCTGTACGACAGGAGTGGAGCCCGCCCTCTCTTTGCCCGCGATCGGAATTCTCCTGTTGAGCAGAGAGGGAGAGAATACACATTTAATGCCTTCTAGAGTCACCTGATTACAGACACACACACACACACACACACACACACAAACACACACACACACACGCACACACACACACACACAGACACTTTGTTAGGATGCTGGGGGCATGTGAGGACCGTCGGCCCCGCAACCGGGCCAGGGACCGGGGGGGAAGCTGCGTGGAGAGCACCGACATCATAGTGAGTACCAGAGTGTGTGTGTGTGTGCGTGTGAGCGAGAGACATTGAGTGCGTGTGTATGCATGTGTCTTTGTCTGTGGTACAATGGACACAGGAGTTATTGTTAATTGACGGTACCCCCCTTACCCTCTTCCCTTCCCCAAGAATTATTCCTGTGTGTGTGTGTGTGTGTGTGTGTGTGTGTGTGTGTGTGTGTGTGTGTGTGTGTGCCTTTGCGTGTGTGTTTTGGGAGTTCATTTTGGATAGCTGAACCGAGCAGGTGGATTTAATTGGTCCTCAATATTTTTTTAAAAATAATTTTAATTTGACATTATTGAGTGTTTTTCTGACTATAAATTGTTAATCAATAAGTAGAGCTAGCGGTAGAGAGAGAGAGAGAGAGAGAGAGAGAGAGAGAGAGAGAGAGAGAGAGAGAGAGAGAGAGAGAGACAGCACTCATGTTGGCTGTTGGAGAGGTGATTCCCATCGCCGTTGGCCTCAGCTCGTCCCAGCTTTCCTGGTGGTCTCCGTGTTCCGGACATGACCTCGGTTCAACAGAGATAGCATCAGATAACCCTGGCTTGCCAAATATCTCTCAGGAGAGAGATTTATAGGACATGGGAGAGATCCGAACTCTGTGACCAGAGCTGTTTTGGTTGTCCTCATCTTGCCAAGCACTAAGGCTGCCTGGCACCTTGAAGACTACTGCTAATGCTACGGCTACTGCTACTGCTGCAGGTGGCACGCTCTCCCAAGTGAGCGGAGATCTTCATTCCTTGTGATAAATCCCTCTTTATTTGGTTTTCAAACCCTCTGTTCTTGTATTCGGTGAGAACATTCAGTGTTTTCAAAGGTTCTGGGATTCAAAGGCTTAACTTAAAATGGTAGTCTTTAGTCTAAGTGCTGTGCTGTACCTTACTGATTACACAAGAAGTACAACATACACGTTGAAGGGCCAAGAATAACCGGGATTTACTGGTGATGGTCGCTTTCATAACTGAAACAAACAGTACCAACGTGGACTCTGTTACTGTGCCCAAATGAATTGTTTCACAGTTAAGTTAGTTTGCTGATAATCTGACATCATTCATTTTTTTTATCATATAGAAGGGTCAATTCATCTACATTATATTATAAAATGATTATTCGATTTTAGATACACACATATTTATGTGTGTATGTGTATGTCTGTGTGTAGGTATGTGTATGAAAGCTGAGCAAAGGGGATTGTGTAATAGAGAAGAAGTCTGCTACATAATCTGTGTGTGTTTGTGTGTGTTTTCGTGTGTTTGTGTGTGTGTGTGTGTGTGTGTTTTTGTGTATGTCTGTGTGTGTCTTTGTGTGCAACGTATAGCATGTTGTTGTTCAGGGGACGCTGAATGACGCAGGGTTAGGGTCAGGGCTCAGGCCAGGGGGAATGTGGGCTTGTTTGTGTTCACCACAGAGAGGACCCTCAGACCGTACACACAAGGTCATGTGACCCCCCCCCCACACACACACACACACACAAACCCACGCATACACACAGACAGGCATACACATGTACACACACACATGTGCACCTACATTTACTCACTAGAGTCTGGGTGCATATACACACGAGTGTGTGTGTGTGTGTGTGTGTGTGTGTGTGTGTGTGTGTGTGTGTGTGTGTGTGTGTGTGTGTGTGTGTGTGTGTGTGTGTGTGTGTGTGTGTGTGTGTGTGTGTTTGTCTGTGTGTATGATTATAGCAATATCCTAAGGACTTCATACTGCTGTATCATTATGTACCATGAAGGCCTCAGCCAATCCGGGCTCAGAAGGTCAGCTCTCAGCCAAACCCAGCTCTGTATGTAGGAACATGGACTGTGCTATGTCTGTGTGATGTGTTAGTGTGTGTATTTTGTTTATGTGTGTGTGTCTGTGTGTGTTTGTCTGTCTGTGCGTGTGTGTGTGTTTGTGCGTGTTTTTTCTGTGTGAGTTATGTCTGGGAGATTCAGAAAGAAAGGGACGTTACAAACACACACTCATGTGCCTTCTTGAGTTTTTGTGTGTATATGTGTTATTTTGGGTGTTGATATTATTGGTTGAATATATGTTGAGCCAGGTGTGTACCTGTGCCTGGGAGTGACTTTATATAGTTATTTATATTTATATAAATAACTTATATTTATATAGTTATTTATTTATTTATTTATATAGTGTGTGATTATGTGTGTTCTCACAGGGCCGAGTGTGTGCGTATATGTGTGTGTGTGTGTGTGTGTGTGTGCGTGCGTGCGTGCGTGCGTGCGTGCGTGCGTGCGTGCGTGCGTGCGTGCGTGCGTGCGTGCGTGCGTGCGTCCTTGTGTGTGTGCACTTGTGTGTGTGCACTTGTGTGAGCCTTCTTGAAACATCTGAAATAACATTAAAGCCAATATGCGTATTTTAAGAGCGATGACATGACTGATTAGCGTGACACATGTCTCTGGGGTGGCGTGTGTGTGTGTGTGTGTGTGTGTGTGTTTGTACGTATGTGTGTGTGTGTGGGCGGTAGAGAGATGGTGGGAGCAGGGAGGGGAGGGGGGGGAAGGTTTGATTCAATGTGTTGTCCTGGTGTTGCTCACACTGGGAGGAGCCGGCCGGTCGTCCAGGACCGCTGCTCTCTCTCAGTGTTCTGTATCCCCCACCCTGACTCTTCCTCTGACTCTTATCTCCCACCCTGACTCACTTCCTCCCCCTCTCACTCCCGCTCTCTCTCTCTCGCTCCCTTTCTGGCCTAACGTTTTATTCTGCCGATGATAGCTACCTTAATGTGCCATAACCGTTTTGGATCCACGGAAAACCTCAGGGCAGTTGCGTTTCCTGATCAACATGTGTCTCTGATTGGCTTGCTCTGCTTCGAAACCATCCCCCTCTTAGGGGGGCCATTGGCTCCAGGCAGACCCTTTCACCCTGAGGGGTGGGATTGAGTTTTGAATTCTTTAACACCCTTATTTTGATCCTGATTCCTATTCACATTTCTTATTCAATGAGCACTTAAAAGGAAAACATAGCAATATTATTTGATCAGAGGAGGTCGTTTCACACTCTTCTCCTAATAGCAACGGCCCATTTTCATGATCCCACATAGAGAGAAGGGCGAGAAGGGACGAGAGACTTTATGTCAGAGCACGTTAGGAGTGACA
>NC_079431.1:6582024-6592024 GCF_026213295.1 Gadus chalcogrammus
ATGTCTGGCCCTTGAAGGACTGATTCACCAACCAGTCCTAACCAGCTTGGGTCACGGTACTACAACAGAAACAGGAAAACAACAAGCAACCTTGTTGAACTTCCCCGCAGAGCATAATTTTTTAAGCTTTCTGACGACAATTGCCCAAATTGTGCTCATTAACCATTAAACAGGTTTGGCTTGGCTACACACAGAGACCCTGCTGGCATCATTAGGAGAGCGTGTATGTTGTTCGGTGTGCAGTGACGTAAACACAGAGACCCACACAGAAACACACACAGACGCACACATATGTACACACAGACACACACTGCAGAATGTAAACAGAATACCTAGCCCAGTTAGAAGACTTGCTAATCAGATTAACAGTTAGGAGAGAGGAGGGTGTGTGTGTGTGTGTGTGTGTGTGTGTGTGTGTGTGTGTGTGTGTGTGTGTGTGTGTGTGTGTGTGTGTGTGTGTGTGTGTGTGAGCTCAGACAGTCTTTTCTGCTGCGTAATCTTAGTGCTCTCCCCGATTCTGTCTGCCTATTAGAATCAACTACTTAGAATAACCACTATTCAAAAATAACCACTATTCAAAACTATTTGCCTGCCTGTCTTTCTGCTCTCTGTATGTTTGTGTCAGTCTGCCTGTCTGTCTGCCTGCTTTTCTGTCTGTTTGTCTGCCTGTCTGTATTTTCCCCTGGCTGCAACATCCCTGTAGATTTTTATTTCAAACTGAAAGACTAAACCTGTCCAAAAATATCAGAAAATAGGTATTGAAGGGCTTGATTTATTCAAATGTTTTATCAAGAGATAGGAGCGTTAGCTCACCCTTCTGGTGGTGGAGGAGGTCAAATCGAGAGATAGGAGCGTTAGCTCACCCTTCTGGTGGTGGAGGAGGTCAAATCAAGCCCCCTCATTCGATGAGTTGGCCAAAAGCTAGTTGCCCTTCTCTGAGAGACACAACGCTGTTCACGACTTCCGGTGTATTTCTCTGTCTTCCTGTCTGTCTGTCTGTCTGCCTTTCTCCACAATCGATGCAATGTATCACACGCACGCACGCACGCACGCACGCACGCACGCACGCACGCACGCACGCACGCACGCACGCACGCACGCACGCACGCACGCACGCACGCACGCACACACACACACACAGTCACACAGTCACAGTCACACATGCGCACACGCACACAAAGGGTTTTTTGGCTGATGTTTGTCCGGGGAACATGCGAGTCCTGCTCTGTTATTTTCATGAGGGGAAAACAGAATGTCCGCCCTCGCCACAACAGCGGAATGACAACATTTCGTCCACTGCTACTAGACTGGACAGGGAAAGCACAGCTTTCTATTCCTGGATGCACCAGAAGCTTCTTAGGACAGGTTAAAGCGTTGGAATCAGGGTTAACTTTAGGGGTTAGTGTTTGAAATGGTTAGATGTAGGTCTTGGAGGATATATGGTTCACTAGGGTCAGAGAGATGAGAGACGCTTTAGTTGAGTGTAGTTTTAAGTGTTCGGTAAAGGATCTGGAGGAAGCACTGCATCATGGGAGCCAATCCAGCAGTGCCGGCAGTTCTTATCTGTGACGGAGTGGAAAGGGTTCTCTGGAGCTGAAAACTCACACAACAGCAGTTGAGTCCTTCACCACATCTCGGACACACCCTCAGTCTGTCTGGACTGCGTTGAAGACACTACATTCTCACTTTGTTTGCTCTGCTTCGTTAAAACAATATGATGCTCGTTCTGGTTTGTGTCATCATGCTACAAACATGAGGTGGAGTTGGCTCTCTGTGTGCTTGGAGCTTTAGACTGCGACAGGTCCTCTGTCTCCTGGTTCTGTGGTAGGGCCAGGAACCAGATCTGATGGACTCTGCTGCGTTCAGCTGGATGATGCAGCATCCTCCTCCACTCCTCAGTCCTCACCCTCTCTCGCTCTCTACTCCTCTCTCCTCCTCCTCTTTCTCCTTCCTCATCCCCTCTCCCTACACCTCTCTCCTCCTCCTCCCTCCTTCCCCCTCCTCCTTGCTGATGATCAAAGCATTTGACCATGCGCTATCAGTGGCTACATCACCACCTAACCTCACACTCACGCATGCACATACGCACACGCATACACACACGCAAACACACACGCCATACACACGCATGGCTTGTTGCCAAACAACAGGTCATGGGTCGAATTGTTGGATGTTGTTTAAAATAGGACGGGAGCCATGTAGTGTAAATCTCACATAAAACCAGTCAGTTAGAGAGTAAACAGAGACTGGCTGTCAGTGCGTGATGCGACAGAGCAAGTACTGTAAGTCAAACTTGGCCGTACTATACGTGTCTCAGTGTGACTCATGCGTCATGCATACGTTGAGAAAAAAACGTTATGGAATTTCCTCCAAGTGTTATTCTTGGCACGCGTCGCGAATTCCAACACCTGGCGACTAGAGAGCGAAGAACGGCAGGAAAAACACACACACACACACACACACACACACACACACACACACACACACACACACACACACACACACACACACACACACACACACACACACACACACACACACACACACACACACACACACACACACACACACACACACACACACACACACACACACACACACACACACACACACACACACACACACACACACACACACACACACACACACACACACACACACACACACACACACACACACACACACACACACACACACACACACACACACACACACACACACACACACACACACACACACACACACACACACACACACACACACACACACACACACACACACACACACACACACACACACACACACACACGATCCCTTCTTCATGATCCAGCTCCTTGAACGCTCCCCACCGCAATGCACTATAGCGCCCCGGCGTTAGGACCACGCGATCACGTATGGAGAGACAGGCTCCAGCAGCCTCACGCACAGACACGCACGGCGCACGGCGAGGCAGTTTCAAGCTGCGTCCCCTCAGTAAGGTCCTCGTCTGTCGCTCACGGGGAACGCTCAGTGAGCTCCTCTCTCTACGGTCAGCGGTTTCTAGGATGGATTTTGCCCTGATTCTGCGCTTTCTTGCTTTGATACGGTCGCCGGATAACTTTGGAGACCTATGATGAGGATGTTTGTTTGAGGGAGATGTGTTTGATGGAGGTATAAGTGCGCTTCACGTCGCGCAGTGGATCGACAGGCTTGATGGAAACGATGTCGCCTCAGCAGGGAAGCATGGCACAAACCCGCTCCGGGTCAACCGGGGAGGGCAAGGTCGAGAATAAAAAGGTATTGTTGTTATTTGTATGATTACAATTGTTTGTGGAAGGGAAGAGTCCGTGTTGGCAACCGGGCTGCGGTGACAGTCGCGTGGTGCGCGTCTTTGCGCACGGTATCCGATTATGTGCCAATCGTTTGAACGGGATTTAGTCCGATCAATATATCTGAGAATAAGTGATCCCCTTATTATTATATTTTCAGTTAGTCTATCTTCAATAACCATAAATCAAATAGTCAAACATGTTTGACTCTTTAAATATAAGTTGCTTTTATTTTATCATTGTAACATTGCTCTCTGAGTAGGCCTATTTGATTTTCCATCGAAACGTGCAGAGTCTGACACGGTTCATCACATGCAGATCGTGTTGAACACAGACTCAAGTGTTGGTTCTGGCTGCTTTTAAAAGCTGGGATGATCTCTTATTTTCCCTTGTTGTGACTTCATCAAAACGGTCAGGTTGTAAAATACTGAGCTGTATAACTTTCCATATGCCTGTTCTGTTGTTTGTTTGTGTGTGTGTGTGTGTGTGTGTGTGTGTGTGTGTGTGTGTGTGTGTGTGTGTGTGTGTGTGTGTGTGTGTGTGTGTGTGTGTGTGTGTGGGGGTTCTTTACAACACCAAACCAATAGTCAATATTAAATACATAATTAGATGAGTAATTAAAATAATAATAATTAAACACATTTTCAAAAATATCAAATTAATGTATTTATTATGACGATTAAATTCATACATTTGCTACATTTAATTGTTTCGTTTACGATTTAATTATGCCTGATTCTTTTTTTGATGATGTTTTTATTGAAAACGCGCGTGCTGCCCGGGCCAGAAACAGGAGACTACAAACGTCTCGGCTTGCTACGGATTCTGTTGATGCATCATGGTTTTATTAAGTTTGAATATTATTCATAAGTGAACCCAGACCCTCACAAGACCGCAGTGTTTTGGTTCCCGAACACCACACACATAGACACATACTCACGCACGCACACACACGCTCTGGCACTCTGGCCATTGGCCATACTCTGATGAAACTATGAAATCACTCCTATCCAATCGACTCAAGCTCTAGTGAAGAGCGCTCCCCTCTGACCCGTGGTTCAAATGTGTAACTGCACCCTCAGCAGGCCAATGTCAGTGGAAAACCCCCAGAGCCTCCTCTGTTGTGTGCTCCGATTTTTCCAAGATTTGTCATGTGCCATATGCTTGTGATCTAAATGTAGGGCACTCCTCTGTATCAATTTGTTGTGTTGACTCTACAACCTGTTCCACTTTAGTGGCTTTACAAGCACGATTTTGGTTTAATGTGCAACACGCTTGCATCAGACCAGGTTAGCTGGCGGTAGTGCGATGCCTTGCATGTGCTCGTTGGTGCCTTGGATCTGACACTAGACAACTGAATGCAGGATGTCCACATGCCAAACACAATAACACAAAGCAGAGTCAAATAGTTTGTCAATCTGTTGCCAAATACCCGACATTGTCGGGTATTTGGCAACACATAACTTGACTGTGTGTATTGTTATGAGTACTTTGTGTTATCCTTGCATGGATTGGGAACATTGCTATCAGGTTTTTTTGTCTATTGACTCTGAATCTTTCATTTTTTCTCTCGGCTGCACTATAGGCTACTCTCTAGGATCAATAAATCATTATCGTATCTTATTTCATCTAATCAAAGGTTTGCTTGTTCATGGAAGACCTGGGTGATGGACTTACACTAATACTGGACTAAACTAGAACAGACAAATTAGATAGAGATTATTGTAGTGATTTGGCAGTATGCAATCCACATGCATCCCAAATAGTTCAATCTTAAGAAAGTGAAATCAGATATTCATCTATAAAGTTTCACTACTGCTGTCTGTGGAGTTACGTGGTTAACTGGTTTGGGTTTGGTGGTAAAGTTTTCTTTCTCTGTCGACGGGCTGAAGAGTTGCGGAGCTAGTCCGGCAAGCCCTGCCTGGCTAAGGTGCCCCTAAACCAAACCTGTGGATTTGGGAAGACGAGTTTAACGACCTCAGTGTCCCATAGAAGACATTTCAAGTATTGAAAATACATAACTTGCATGCCACTTATTTTTCACAAATCTACCGCCAAGATTTCGCCTTATTTGTTATTTGTCACCAATATGGCCCTGATAAGTTGCTTATATGTCACAAATATCGTACTAATAAATTGCTTATTGGCCACGAATACGGTCCTACTTAATTGCTAATTTTCAGGAATCTGGCCCTAATAAATTTATAATTTGTCAGGAATATGGCACAAATACGGCCCTAATCTGTTGATATAAAGCCACTAAAACATCCAACAGAGGCCCAGTCTTCTGTTAGCTGGTAGCTGATGCTATATAGACGGGTTGTCCTCCTGGGATCCATTTCAGCGCTACATCCTTCATTCCCATATTCAAATCCCCCTCCCAGCCTTCCAGCGGATCGCTCTCTGATTGGTAGATCTGATGGGAAGTGTTTGGATTGTGTTCACTTTCGTCAGTTTACTCCAGATTTGATTTGGTTTAAAGGACAGATGAGGGGAATGTTTCACCCACGGCCAACACTCTGTGTTGAAACACAGAACAATGCCTCCTTTCAATCCACCAACCCATATTTCCCTCCGTTGGTGGTTGGTTTTAAGTTCTTCACATTGAATGGCTGCTCTGTAGTTTATAAATATATATATATATATATATATATATATATATATATATATATATATGTCGAGAGAGAGGGGGAGGGAGATTGAGCAGTGGTTTTAGCGCGTTGTAAATAGATGAGGTCGCGAATGACATACCTGTGGTGGATCTACACATGCCTCACATACCATAGAGAGAGACAGGCCGGGAGAAAGAGAGACAGGCAGAGAGAGAGAGAGAGATTGGGAATCTTTAAGAAATCGGAATGTATTGCTGACCATATGTTGCAACCCCTAGCCTGCAAACTTCCTTCTTACTCTCCCTGGTCTCTCTCTCTCTCTGTCTCCCTCTCTGTCTCTCTCTCTCTCTCTCTCTCTCCTTAAAAATCTAACATTTTTAAATCTGTCTCTCCAGAAGATGAAGACTCTGGCCCAGAGGCGTCAGTCTGCTCCCTCCATGGTGATCAGCAAAGCACTTACCAAATCAAGGAGCTCCAGGTACAAACACGCACACACACACACACATACATCACACATGCAAAACTCAATTGCACACATGAACACACACGCACACAAATCAACATAAATACACTCATGCAGACACAAACATACACACACATACACACTCAGCCATAAAAACACTCATGCACACCCTCTTCCCAAAGCTATCCGTGTTCTATCCGGGGGGGGGGGGGGGGGGGGTTAAAGCGATCCACTTCCTGTTGCAGCCAGATGACCAGAGCGATACTTCCAAATAGGTTGATTTTATTTCGGCAGGCCCAGACAGAAGAATTACTTCTCTAGAAAAACCTGTTTAGTGCTCAGCGCTGTTCCGGACTGGGCACTCAACCTACCGTTAGCTAGGACCACTGGGCAGTTTTATTTTAGTCTTCTCCAGAATCACGTCAGCTAGTTGTTACGAGCGTGCCAAACGTATTGCCTTCATGCAGTTTACCAATGCTTTACCTGGGTAGCGTACGCCAGCAGGGAGGTCTTGACAAAAGGAAACATACTCGACCAAACACTCCCTAACTTTTATTTGGATTTCATGAATAGAGTGAGAAGAAAATGAAAGAGGAAGAGAGACTGATATAAATAGAGAAGAGAGAGAAAGAGTGGATGGGTGAAACAAACAAGACAAAGGAGTTTGTCCTGTCTGAACAGAGACAAAAGACGTGATTAGTGTCAGTCAGTCAGTCAGTCAGTCAGTCAGTGTGTGTGTATGTGTGTGTGTGTGTGCGTCTGTTTCTAGGATGGCAGGAGCCAGGACCTGACACTCTCAGCTGTGACCTTTAACCGTTGACCTCTCATCTTGAGCTGTCTCGGTCAGCAGGGTTCAAGGGGGAGTCTGTGTTTGAGAGACACTGTAGTTTCCATCATGCTTAGAGGTCTTTAGCTCTGAAGCCACGCACGCATGCATGTACAGACACACACACACACACACTCACACACAGATACAAAACGCACAGAGGCAGACACATACACACACACACACACACACACACACACACACACACACACACACACACACACACACACACACACACACACACACACACACACACACACACACACACACACACACACACTATTCTATATCCAATTGAGGACTATTCCAGAATATTGGGGACACGTGGAATTTAATGAGTTTCTCTGTGAAAGACGTCATGGTTACAGGCGCCATGGCTACAGTCATGACTTTGCCAATGCAGTTACCTCATCCTTATGTATGTGTGTGTGTGTGTGTGTGTGTGTGTGTGTGTGTGTGTGTGTGTGTGTGTGTGTGTGTGTGTGTGTGTGTGTATTTGTGTATTGCTTTAACTGAACATGTTTGAGAGAGAGAGAGAGAGAGAGAGAGAGAGAGAGAGAGAGAGAGAGAGAGAGAGAGAGAGAGAGAGAGAGAGAGAGAGAGAGAGAGAGAGAGAGAGAGAGAGAGAGAGAGAGAGAGAGAGAGATAGAGGAGAGAGAGAGAGAGAGAGAGAGAGAGAGAGAGAGAGAGAGCAGGAAGATGACAGAAAGAGAGATGGATTGGGCTGGACAGAGAACAAGAAGAAAGTTATGGGAGAGCGAAAGAGAGAGGGAGAGAGAGAGAGAGCGAGGAGAGAGAGTGGGCGTTCCATCTGTTTATCCAGCTGTGTCCAGAGGGTTTCTACTTACAGATGTTGTCACAGTGACCTCATATCTCTAGTGTGTGTGTGTCTGCACGTGTTTCTGTGTGCGTTTGTGTGTGTGTGAATTTTCGCTGGGACTCCATTCCTACGAGGCTCTGATTTGAACAGAGGGGAGATAGCTTCACGCGGCGCCACACTTGCTAGAGCTCTACCTCCTTTAAGTGAACGTTGGTACCTTTAGCATAGCGAGACGTTAGCATGCCATGCTAGTGACATATCACACAGTGTGGTCCTGGCAGATGATGACTAAATACATTCCCTGGTTGTGTCTTACTTTCTCTCATTCTTTCTCTCTTTCTCTCTTTCCAAAGTCAACACGCCCCCCTCCCGCCCCGCCACCATTCATCAACATCACATGACACACAATAGTGCTGTTGTCCCCTCATCCGTCAGAGACAATGGCCGGTCGGCCCGGCTGTCAGTCACACATTGAGCCAGGCGGGATGTAGCGTGAATACGGAAAATGCCCTCTTGTTACTGGAAATGGTATTTGGAGGAGGAGGCGTGTGTGAGTGTCTGTGTGGGGAGACCTCCTGAATCTGTTTAAGAAGTTGTATCGCCGATAGCAACGGCATACAGGTCTCCACGGTGAAACATTTTCATCCAGAGGGATGACCCCCCCCCCACACACACACACACACACACATACACACACACACATGGGACCCCCACCTGCCCATGTCATCACAAACAAGATCCCTGGGGATTGGTGGTCGTCGTGGGCGACTAACCTTGACACTGACCTCTGCAACTTCCTCTTTGCATGGCCTCGTCCCTCTGCACCACCTCCTTCTCCTCTTCCTCCTCCTCCTCCTCCTCCTCCTCCTCCTCCTCCTTCTCCTCTTCCTCCTCCTCCTCCTCCTCCTCCTCCTCCTCCTCCGTACACGGTGTGTGCATGCGTGAGAGAAGGCGAGGGTAGGAAAATGATTGTTAGTTTCGGGAATATGTTTGTTTACGTGTGAAAGAGGGAGAGAGAGTGTAAGTGTGTGTGTCTGTCTGTGTGTGTGCGGCGCGCGTGTGTTCAGGTCTTTTATCTTGATGTGAAGTATAAACAGGAAACGGATCAAGTTCTTCAACTATTTCCTCTTCCTGTTGATCATGTTCCGTTTTCCAGCGTGCCATTGTTTACTTAGAGAGAGGGAGGGAGAGAGAGACTGACTGATAGGGAGAGAAAGAGGAAGAGGGTACACAGGAGCAGAGCACCTGACCACCGATGCACACTCCTAGCTGAGACGGTCCTGGACTGGGTCGAGACCCAGTGAACAAAGCCTTAGAGAAGACGGGCAGGGCAGTCACTGCACCCTCCCATAGCCCGACCTCCCACCAGCGACACCAGCCTATCAGCATCCACCTGCTGTTTGCTCCTGGGACAAATACAGACATGTGTGTTTTTGTCGCTCTGCATTAAGCCCCTTCCCGCCATGGAGTGTATCTATTGTGCGTCCGCTAACAGTGGTGCCTTCTTGTGCGTTGGTAGCTCCAGGGACAACCTCCTGAGCCCCGTGCGACCAGAGTCCTGCCCCCTGGTCCAGAGCCTGCTGCTGGACCGCACCGGCCGTGTCTTCCTGGAGCACGCCCAGACCCAGCTGAAGACCGGGCTGCAGACCCAGGACAGACACCTGCTCCTCTTCACAGACACTCTGCTGGTCGCCAAGACCAAGTAAGAGAGGGGGGAGGGAGAGAGGGGAAATGGGAGTGGGGGAATACCTACTGCAATGTATTTTTTGTCTTTTTCTCAATTTACATTTAGATTTTTATTTTTTTATCTTTTTATTTTGTATCTTATTTAATCGTTATCTTTTGTGGTTAAAAAATAATAATAGAGAGTGAGTGAGAGAGACAGAGAGCGAGAGAGACAGAGGGCGAGAGAGAGAGAGAGAGAGAGAGAGAGAGAGAGAGAGAGAGAGAGAGAGAGAGAGAGAGAGAGAG
>NC_079431.1:6594524-6597024 GCF_026213295.1 Gadus chalcogrammus
CATGTTTTGATCTGCTCCAGGCCAAGACTCTGGCAGTCAGCCACGGGGACACCACCACGGACGTGATCCGCACCGCCCTGCTGCAGTTTGGGATCCCGGTGAGTTGGTCCTGACCAGACGACACAGAACCAGAATGTAGACCGGGGACCAGACCCAAGAGACTATAGACCCAGAGCTACCATCAATGTTTTAACCCTTTTCCCTCTCTCTCCCTCCCTCTCTCTCGCTCTCTCTCTCTCTCGCTCTCTTTCTCTCTCGCTCCAGGGTAGTGTTAAGGATCACCAGTTGTGGGTCAGCTCCAGTAGGGACGACCCCCCCTACCCTCTCATTGGTGAGTCTAGCTGTCCCATGCACACAAACCAGGCACACAAACCTAGCTCCTCATGTGACTTCTGTGACCTTTGAACCCTCCCAGGTCATGAATTCCCCTTCAGCATCAAGATGAGCCACATCCGAGACGGAGGAGTAGGTGGTGTAGGAGGTGTAGGAGGAGGTGCCAGGGATCCAGCCAGCCCGTCAGACTGCCCAGGGGTTCTCCTCCTGGACCAGTGTCTCCCTCCAGACACCCAGTGCCAGTTCATCCTCAAGCCCAGCAGGGTGGCTCCTCATCTGGCTGCACTCCTCGGTAAGACCCCTACCCCCAGCTGCTCACGTCCGGGAGGTCACGACCTTTGTGGCGTCAGGGTCACTGAGACCGGCTCGGAGGTCATCTGAGGAATATTTCCAGGGCAGGGTAAAAGAAGGATTGTTAAGGCGTGCCGGGGTGAGGAAAGGCCTCGAGAAATATGTATGTGTGGGAAAAGTAGTTTTCTCATTCTTATTTATCCATGCGATACATTGTTTCTGATATAAGATGTTTGGTAGCAATGCATTTGGGGATAATCACAGTAAGAGACTGTAGTTTCTTCGTGTTGAAAGCTGCATGTGTTTCCTGCTCAGTAGTTGATGGCTAGTGAAATAACTCCTTAAGAAAGTAAACGCATCTTTTTTTAATATAATTTTATAATAATGCTAAGAAGAAGAAGAATCCCCACACTAAAAATAGGTATCCACGTGCCTCTGAATACCTCATTCCATAAGAAAATAGCATTCTCAGCGACAGGGAAATTCTGCACACTGTGTGCAGAATAAGCAGTAGATCTGGATTGTCAAACTGAATAAGAACATGAATCACTACAACATGAGTCACCTCACAGTTTCTTCCACAAGAATGAACGCTGAACATAGTGTTGCGTCCAGTTAGACCTGGAAAAGATGTTCTTTCTGGACAACATGGAAAAACTGCGTTGTTTTTAGTATTGCTATAATTTGTGGACTTTCATTATCTAACCTTTTAATGATGGCACACACACACACACACGAGCACACGCACACGCACCCGCACACATACACACGCACGCATGCATACACACACACACACACACACACGCACGCACGCGCGCGCACACACACACAAACACACACACACACACACACACACACACACACACACACACACCACACACACACCAACACACACACCACACACACACACACACACACACACACACACACACACACACACACACACACAGCCACACAGACACACAAACACACATACGTGGCCGCATACACACACACAAAGATGTGTCCGTGTGTCATTAGAGGAAGAGAGTGGGGTTGGAACCAGAAACCCTCTGTAGACCAGGCAAGCGCTCTGTGTGCCCTGACTGGTGTCCAGCGGCCAGGACGGGGTCTGACCCTGAAGGGATGGGGAGAAAACGATCTGTGTGAGATCTGTGTGTCGCAGAGAACAGGAAGATGGAAAGAACAGTAGATCAGCATGAGAGAGAGAGAGAGAGAGAGAGAGGAGAGAGAGAGAGAGAGAGAGAGAGAGAGAGAGAGAGAGAGAGAGAGAGAGAGAGAGAGAGAGAGAGAGAGAGAGGAGAGAGAGAGAGAGAGAGAGAGAGAGAGAGAGAGAGAGAGAGAGAGAGAGAGAGAGCTTGTATTGTGTCTGCATGTGTGTGTTGCGTATTTTTTTTGAGAGTGCTGAGAAACACACGATGGATCAGGCAGACAGACAGACAGAGAGAGAGTAAAATAGAGTGATATAGAGGGAAGGAGTGATACAGTGAGGGAGCGAGAGAAGAGTGAGGGATCTAGTAATTAAGTATGTTCTTCACTCTGAAATGCTTCAGTTTGGCAGCCATACCACAAACCTCCCCTCCCCACCCCTCTCTTAAGAAAGATGACTGGCTCTTGCAGAAGCATCCCTACACACAAAATCGTAGGCTTTCTCCTAGCTTCACACATATATGCAAATATACATATACATATGTATATATGGTTTGAAGTGGTTTGTCCGGTGTGCCATTCTTCCTAAGAATAGTAATTATAATTAGATCACATCTTGTTTGTGTGACAGATTCTTTCATGAAACAAAGGCAGTACTAAAAACATATCCTGATACATAGACATACTGCACATAACTAAACGCACCTGCGTGCCATACACGCACATC
>NC_079431.1:6604143-6626643 GCF_026213295.1 Gadus chalcogrammus
CACACACACACACACACACACACACACACACACACACACACACACACACACACACACACACACACACACACACACACACACACACACACACACACACGGTAAGCGGGCACCATCTAAAAGCCCTGTCTCCTCAGTTTGCGACACACAGAGGCTTTCCTTCACTTTGCTTCGCTCTGTGGCTCCTTGCTGTGTCATTTAGATGTTTGTGGCCGAGAGTCAGGGAGTGTCTGGTGACTAAATATAAACCAGCCAGACTGTCTGTATGTCTGTATGTTTGTGCATCTTTCCGTCTGTTTGGCAAGGACATCCATGTACTTCTGCTCTGCCTTGAGTTAGCAACAAGCTGAGCTTGAATATTAGCATCACCTACACACACACACACACACACACACACACACACACACACACACACACACACACACACACACACACACACACACACACACACACACACACACACACACACACACACACACACACACACACACACACACACACACACACACACACACACACACAGAGAGAGAGAGAGACAGTTCAGTAAACTGTACCTAAATGTAAGCGATTAAGACATCTGGCGTAGCAACCAACTCGGTGTGATGAGGTTGGTTGCCATGCCAATTTCTTGAAACCCAACATGGCTTCTGGACCAATCAGAGTGTTTTGTCAGGACCACCGGGGTGTGTGATTGGTCGAGACACTTCTTAGAATTCCCCCTGTTTACCCAGGAGGAGACGTATGTAAACAGAGGGGCCGTTTTGGCGGTTCATCAACAGCCTTTTTGTTTATAAATGTTTTGTTTTGGTTCTGCAATTCCACTGCAATGATGACGTCTGTAGCCGACTGTTCGTCTATTTGTCTCCATCCAAGTATTAATGTGTGTGTGTCTGTATGTGTGTGTGTGTGTGTATCTGCAGGTGTGTGAGCTGGTGCATTTCCTGATTGAGAACTGCAGTGATGTCATGGGGTCGGAGGTCGTGCCCCTGCTCCAGAGCTACCGCCAGAAGACCAGCAGTGAACACGACTCCGGTGAGGACCCGCCTATTCTCAAACTGCCAACCAGGCCATTTGTCGGAACTGCACACATTACCACGGGATTGGATGATAACAATAAACAAGGCTGGAGAATAGGGCGTCAATGTTTCTAAAAAAACTGTAGAAAAACCAAGGATAGCTTATCTCTGTTGAGTGTGTGTGTGTGTGTGTGTGTGTGTGTGTGTGTGTGTGTGTGTGTGTGTGTGTGTGTGTGTGTGTGTGTGTGTGTGTGTGTGTGTGTGTGTGTGTGTGTGTGTGTGTGTGTGTGTGTGGGGGGAGTGCTTGGAGTGGGTGCAGGGGCTGAGGCGAACAAATGAAGCAGAACTAAATCAATACAGCTATGTTCAAATTTGTCACGGCCCTTAATCAGGGTTAAAGGTCAAGATTGTGTGTGTGTGTGCGCTTGTGTGTGTGGATGCGTGTGTTTACCTTTGATTACCACGCGAGACGCTGTCTCTCAGAGTTGGATCGTTAGTCTGGGTTGAGACAATGCTGGTGTGTGTGTGTGTGTGTGTGTGTGTGTGTGTGTGTGTGTGTGTGTGTGTGTGTGTGTGTGTGTGTGTGTGTGTGTGTGTGTGTGTGTGTGTGTGTGTGTGTGTGTGTGTGTGTGTGTGTGTGTGTGTGTGTGTGTGTTGATTGGTTGGGGTCATGGTATTGACCCGCAGCAGTTAGTGAGGTACAGAAGAAGCTTTTTCAGTGGAACTCAGACGTGAACATCGTCATTCATGAACCTCTCGATGTTCTGTAAACAAACTACAACTAGCCTGGCCTCTACCAAGTTCTCTGTTCCAAACCTTACGGACACTCCTTGTCCATACACTGGTCTAGTGTGCTGTTCTCCACCAACTTCTAGCTGGTGGGGAAATCCAGTCCATCGTTGTGTGATATCGTGTGAGCGACGAGCGTTAGATATTATTGCAGATGGTAGTGTTGGCTATTGGAGGGTTTGATGTCTTGTGTTACTGTGATCTGGTATATCTGGGGTACAGTAAATCAGTAGTATGTCTCTGGTATATCAGTAGTAGTATATCTGGTATATGTGCGGGCTATCTGTGTGTATGTGTGGTCAGGGCCGTGGCCAGGGCTTGAAAAATAGTGAGGACCTCTTTGTATATGGGTGCTCAAAAATGTGTTGTCTCTTGGGGTGATTTCGGAATACACGTGTTCACATATATGCAATACATGTGTTCACACATATGGAATACATGTGTTCACATTTTGTAAAAATATGAATGGCATGAATTCATTTTCCTTCTACCTCTGCTCCTCCCCTCTCCTCCACTTCCCTTTCCTTTCCTCTCCTCTTCCCTTCCCTCTAATCCCACTTTTGCTTCTCCTGTTCCTCCTCCTCTTCCTCCTCTCCCATGACATCCCTCTCTTCCTCTCCTCCTCCTCCTCACCTCCTCCTCCTCCTCCTCCTCTCTGCAGACGTGTCCTCCTTCCAGATGAACGACTCCTCCTACGACAGTCTGGAGAACGAGCTCAACGACGAGCCCGAGTCCCCGGACCAGGAGCAGCTCCCCCTGCTGGAGCGCGACAAGCACGACAGCCGCAGCCGCGACTCGGTCATCACCCTGAGCGACCCCGAGCCCGACCCCGAGCCCGAGGCCGACCCCCGGCGCCGGGTCAGCCCCGCCCACCGCCAGCCACGCCCCCTACCGGCGGTCCCGGTCTCCGGCCCTCGACGCCTGAGGAGGAGCTCGGAGCCGGCGCTGGCCGTAGGCGCGCCGCACAGCGCCGCCGCCGTCGTCGCGGAAACCAGCCCCGGGGCCGCGGGGAGGAAGGCGAGCTACGACGCGGCGGCGGCGGTGGAGGAGGAGGAGGAGGTGTTCCTGGAGCAGGGCCTGAGCTCGCTGCAGCTGCAGGAGGCGGGCCGAGTGAGGGGAGAGAGGGGAGGAGCCAAAGTGGCCGTCGTCGGGCGGAGGAAGCCCACGAAGTACGCCCCGCCCCCTCCGCTGCGATTGGACGCCAGCTGCTCCTCTCTGTCGTCCCCGGCGACCTCGCCCACAGGCTCCTCCCTCAGCTCGCTGGACTCCGCCTTCTCCCAGTATTCCACCGACTACACAGCCGGCCACACAGCCGCCAGCCCCGCCGCCCCCGCTGTGTTCCCATCGGCCGATCCCTCCCCCCTCTCCCCCCTCTCCCCCCGGGACTCCCCCCCCGCACACGGCCTCCACCCCAACACCTGGCTCCGGAAGGACCGCCGCCTATCGCTACGGCAACCCGACGAGGAGGAGGCGCCGGTGGGCGGGGCCGGCCGCGGGGGTAAGGGCGGCCCCAAACAGGGCCTGTCGGCGGACGGCGGGCCCCCGTCCTACCAGCAGGCCCTCGTGCAGCTGCAGAGGAGCCGCGCGCCCTTCTACCGCGTGGCCGAAAGACCCCTCACCGTCCGCGAGCTGCGCCAGTTCCTCGACCTCCGACCCCCCACCGTTCCCACCTCCTCCGCCACCACCACCACCAGCGGCCCCTCCCACCACGCCCCAAGGGCCCCCGCGGGGAGTGAGGTCGGCCTCCAGCCCCCCAAGGGGGTGTTCTACGGACAGAACGCCACCACGTTGGTGCTGCAGCGGAACCTGTCCCCCACGACCCCCACGACTTTGACCCCCAGCTCCGGGGACGCGGGCGGCTGGGAGCGGCACCCCTCCCTGGCCCGACGCTCCTCTGAACCCTGCCGGGTGCCCCCCCCCTCCTACTGCCGCACCCTGGACCGACCTGGTGCCTCGCCAGAGGTCAAAGGTCATCAGCACGAGGCGGGCAGGCAGCGGGTTTCCAACGCGGGCCTGTCTTCCTCCGCCAGCAAGGCGGTCAGGGACTACTTCTCGCGGCAGGGCGGCGTGGAGGGATGCGCCAACCAGCGCAGCCAGGAGGTGGCGCTGGCGCTGGTGCAGGGGCGGCAGGAGTGGGACCGCCGGCGCTGCAGCGACCCGCGCGCCGACGACTTCGACCAGCTGTTCTTCGCGGAGGAGTCGTACGTGTAGCGGCGCACACGGCGACGGGAACACGGCCCATCCTGAGTTAAGACGGTTGGGTTGCTACGTGGCGTTCTGGGGATTCTGTGAACGACAGAACGCACAGTGACCCAGTGCTGGGGCTGTTGGCGGGAAGCTCCTGCTTACTGCTCAGCCAAAGGTAGAACCTCAACCTCTGTGGGTTGAGGTGGGATCCAAGATAGCATCCAGCTAGCACCCTGCTAACGCCCGGCTAGGAGATGGCTAGCACCTGCTAGGATCTTGCATGGCTCCGGCTAGCATCCGGCTATCATCCAGCTAGCATCCCGCTAACGCCCAGCTAGGATCTGGCTAGCACCTGCTAGGATCTTGCATGGCTCCGGCTAGCATCCGGCTATCATCCAGCTTACTAACAGCTAGCTACCAGCTAGCCCATCCTTGCTGTATTGCTCCAATAATTGCAGAGGGACCCTTTCTGAGTACTCCCACATTTGGACTCTCTCCACACTCCGAGTACAGGATATTATTGATGCGTGACATCATCACTGGTCTCTGATTGGCTGCTGTCTTGCCAAACCCAACCTCCGCCAGGAAGAGTTCTTCCACGTACTCTGTGTGTGCCTCAGAAGTACACAAGTATCCGCAGTACTCTAAGAACTGAACTGTCTTTAGCGAGAGGCCTAAGTTGGCTCGCAGATTTGTTAAAGGGTCCTATTTTTTGTTGTATTTAAAGCTCTTTTAAAAGATAATTAAGTGTAAAGGAAAATGTACAGCAAAATTAAATGCCAATTGTAAATTGTATTACCCTTCTTAGCACTTCTCCATTCCCCACGGAACAGCCAAGTCTTAGAAACAGCCTGTAGTGTGTGTGTGTGTGTGTGTGTGTGTGTGTGTGTGTGTGTGTGTGTGTGTGTGTGTGTCTGTGTGTCTGTGTGTGTGTGTGTGTGTGTCTGTGTGTACCTAAAAAACCTTTCTACCAGTATCCGTGTTGTGTTAATTGACCATGGTCTTTCACCTAAAACAATACACCCATAGTGCTTATTACCTACATAATACTTCTCATTTAGTGCAAACACAGTGTTATTATGCACCATATTATGGAAATTACTTTGATTGTTAAATGCACAGGTTAATACTCCAGGTAATTCCCTTGTAAAGTAAAAACACTAAATATTTGTTTTATTGATGCTATAAGGTTAATTGTGTTCAACATGTATAGTTCTGAATATTTATGATCTTATAGATTTTATAAATAGACATTATGTTATGTACTTTTCAATGTTGTGTCATACAACGAAACCTAATTGTGTATTTTTGTACATGCCAATTCTGCTGCTGTATGAATAGAAAGTGAATTTGCTAAAGAACGCACCCTTTGTACATCTGTACAAGAAAAACAGAATTGATTAAAATAAACATTGCAAAATGATCCTTCTACCTGTTAATTAACATTTTGTCATTTATATTGTGTAATTTATTCAGACAGAAACTCATCCCACAACAAGTGTAATGGGCAGGATTAGATCACAAAAGAAAATGATTTGTAAGATATTATTGAGGGACACCCTCTGTTGCTTATTATGTCATATGAGATCTGTGTGTGTGTGTGTGTGTGTGTGTGTGTGTGTGTGTGTGTGTTAAGTTTATGTGGTTTCGGGTCTGAGTTACGTGTGTGGTGGAGGTGTGTTTGAGTTCTTAAGCCAGTCCCTCCTTGCAATGATGACGGTGATGATGATGACGTCACAACAGAGCCGGTCAGGTGCACTCACACTAGGCCATCTGGCCGTGGCCGTTGGCCGTCGCATCTGTGGCCTGGCCACAGTAGGCTCTTGTACATACGTCATCACGTCGTAACACGTCATCACCAAGCGTCCGCTGCATGGACCATAATAAAGTCTGCCGCCAGTCAGAGTTTTAACAACAATGGACAACAACACAGAGAACACAGTTCGCACTTTGACAGACACTCGACTTCTCTATGGGACCAACGTGAACCAACAGTTCAACCGCTTTACGCCATGTTTACCGTTTAATGGGAAAGAAGGCTCGTCGCCTTTATTATGTCCATGGTCGTCGCATGGACTATACGTCATCCAGCTCAGGTTGCGTAGCCGTGCGTGTGCGCGTGTCGGCTCATTAGAATACCGTGGCGGCCCGTACCGTAGCAGCACACCTCTCCCAAGTGGCCAAGTTGGCCTGGCCAGACTAGCCACCCTCACACTGGTAGATTTGAGCACTGTTAGGTGTGAAAACGGCCACGGCCACGGCCAGATGGCCTAGTGTGCACCCTGAGAGACACGGTGTCTCCCGTCCGGCCGCTGCGAGACACATCTGTTCTAGACCGTCGGCCCATCGCCGCGACGACGCTCCCGGGCAGCTTCTTGTTTACAACCCCGTGTTGCAACGCGGCTCCGGGGGAATGTGACTTTGGGTTACAGAATGTTTCTTTCCAGACGAAAAGCCACCAGCCAGAGGAAAACACGCTGACAGGATGAGAAGGACGTCCTCTTGGCCTGCAGAGGCTGCAGATAATTGCAGGTCTTCCTCAAAGAATGTAGGTTGAAAAACAACTAAATCTTCACAGTGGTTTACGTATGCATGGGAGGGAGAGAGAGAGAGACATACTGTGGCTCTTGGAAAGAATGTGGGGATCAGTTTGGATCTATCAGCTAATTATTATTATTATGAATAATGTCATTATTATTTAAATGAATGACATTATTAACTGTGTGCTGTGGTTGTTGTTTTATGTGGTGTACCCCAGGGCAAGGTTTTCATACTGGCTAGTTTGAAGTATCTATTGCTGTTGAGCACAACTGTACTAAAGGGCCAACTCAGTGGGACCTAGGAGCCATCTTGGATCCATTCTACACTCATCTCCCCCACCCAGCCAACGTTTAGAACCAATATGGCCCCCAGAAGGCAAAGACTCAATCGAGAGCCTAAGGCTGTGTCTCAATTCAGGGGACGCATCCTTCGAATGCACCCTTCGAAGGATGCGTCCCCTAATTTGAGACACTGCCTTAGTCCCTCCCCTTCCCGTTGTCCCCATGGGACCTTCGTCTGGATAGAACATACACGGTAGTCAATGGTGACACTTTCTTTTTTTATCTTGTTTGAATTGTGATACCAATGATGTTTGTCAAGTTAAAAGATAATTTTGCAAATTTAAGATGGTCGCCGTTTGTTCGCAAAAACAGTGCACAACATCTCTCGCCTCGCACAATATACGTCACTAACGACAACATCTATCCTACCTGAGGTTTTTTCCAATGACCCTTTCATCAGCAGGGAAGCGAAAACAACGAGTGAAACCGGGTTGCGGGTGTGACGCATATCCCAGTTTGAATCACACGAATCAAGTATAAGTGTGATTTGGCATGGGTGTAGTCTTTCTAATGATTCCACAGAGCTATACTTTCTTTACTCGCTTTTAAAATGACAAACATCTGTAGTTTATGGCACAATTGGATCAAGTAGTCCAGATCTTTTCCAAAAATACAGTAGGTTCCCTTGGTGGTCAACCGGAAAGGGCGGGACTTAAGCTCTCCATATTGGGGTATTCCAAACCTGTGGGGGGGTGGAGCCCTGTTGGGTCTCACTCATTGCCGTCCCACTCTGGGCTCTACAGGTCATCCCTCCCCAGTGGGAAAGCAGCTTCTAACCCCCGGCCCACACTAACCATTTGAACATTTCCATTCTCTTCTCCCACATACACACCTATACCCACATACTGTATTCACACGCACACACGCACGCACGCGCAAGTGTGTGCATGTGTGTGTTTTAATAGCATGTGTGGGCTGACTGGGGGTCTGAATGTGACCTTCAGAGTGTTTGAAGACGACACTCGTGTCATTCATCCTCCTCTTCATTACTTCCTCCACATCTGTCACGGTATAAATGCAGTGTTACATTCCATACCTGCTGTTGGGTCCTCGCTGTCCATGACGGGTCAACTTTGAGGTCCCAGAATCCTCTGAACTAAACACACCGGAACCATGCCTCACCTGCACTACGCATCACGCACGCTCACCGAAAAAACACAACAACGCACCAATAATGAACTTGTGTGTGTGTGTCTGGTGTGCATCTGTCCGTGTGTGTGTTTGTGTGAACAGCCTTAAGCTCTGTTCGAGTTTTTAAACCAGATGTTTCTAGTATCTGTCTGTCAAAAAGATGATGTAACTGTATTTATGCTGCAGGACGAGACAAGAATCACACACGCATGTTTCAATACATGATGCACTCTATAGAATGTGTGTGTGCGTGGGTGCATGTGTGAGTCACTGCATATGCGTTTGGTCTGGGAGAGAGAGAGAGAGGGAGAGAGAAAAGGACACGGTGACACTGAGAGAGAGCCATGACACGTATTGACCGTGTAACAGCCAGCATGTGCCGTTCAGGTGAAATAAACACGTTTGTTCTGCCAGATTGTGACGGTAGAAGTGTCAGCCTGTACTCGTGCTGAGCTGGGAGAATGTTTGTTTCCTATTGGGTTGGAGCCTTTAGAGGAGAACTAGAAGATTCTCTGGTGGCAGCATCAATGAGAAGACCAAAGCTTAAAAGGGCAATACCGGTCTGGGTGATGAACCAGCGTAACCATCGCTTCCCGGGGCCGGGCTTCCCCAGAACATCTGGCACCAACGATCATTTGACCGATTCTGCCTAAGAGCATTCTGATTGGATATGCGACGAATGTCAACAATATCAATTAAGCGCTTTGGTCTTTGTGATGATACATTTTGGAAAGTACTTGTACGGCAATTCCCTTTAATGTTGTCCACAAACTCTAAAAATGTAATGCAACGCAGCACGAAAGTGCTATATGCTACATGCATATGACCAGAGCGCTCATGATAAATGCTCTTCAGCTTAATTAATACTATGGAAGTAAATTAGACATACTACATTGGTAACAGAGATGTTTTAGTGAAGCCAAGGTTGAAGGTTATGGTGGTTTGATTAACAAGACTGGTATTGTCATTAAACACTGATCTTGCATCACATTTTGTGTGTTTGTGTGTGTTTGTATGTGTGTGTGCACTTAATGCGTGTGTGTGTGTGTGTGTGTGTGTGTGTGTGTGTGTATAACTGTCTCTCCACTAATATTTTAACTATGTTAACGAGACGTGAGGTACGTAAAAGCTGATTTCCGTCAACTGTTCCTCTCCTTGTAAATATTTACAGGGAGTTATGATGAACTCCAAACAAACAGCAGAATACTCAGTCCTCCCGTCGTCCTCTAGACCTGGCTAACTCGAATCCACCGAGAGCTATTTATCTTGTTGGGGCTATTAACGGGACACGATGTGATGTGTATGGAAAGACCAGCTCCCAGAGATGTGTATGGGGAGGATGATTGGGATCAGAACACTCTACCAATGAGAGTCAAGACGCTTCTTGCATGTAGGCCTATGTAGTATGTGTATGCTGTAAGAGGATATTGTGTGTTTTCAAGTTTTTAATGTGAGCCACAACAAAGGGGATTTTCTTTTTGTGACCATTTGTGACTGATTTTTTTCTGTTCACTTAAAAATATGAGGCACACTGATTCGAAATCCCGAAAATTACAAAATTACAAAAAAAATTACAAAGAAAAATACCCTATGCTCCTATGCTTCCGAAATTGAGCCGGTCATTCGCCATATATGGCATCGGGGTTTGTCGAGGCCGAATCTCTGGGACCTTTAACTGTGAGCCTACTCCGTGTGAGCGTTTTACTTGATGCTGAGCTTTTGCTGCCACCTGGCGGTCAATCAGTGTTACTACTGGGTTGATTTCGACAGGTGAGATAAAAAAGATATAAGTAAATATATCCATATACAAACAATAAGAGTAGTAGCCTACAGCAAAAAATAACCCTTGGACAAGTTGAGGTAGATACTTTTGACGGTAGGCCGAAATTATTACACTTTATTGAGACTCTACATTCACTTCAAATGACGGCTCACAGATAAATAAAGATGATGTTGCAGCGGTTGTTATTGTACATAATAGTCGCCAGGGGATGTTGCCATTGCACCTGCAGCTCATGTCATTACTACCTCTATCCACTGGGTTTCGCTGTTTTCCCCTACCACATAGGTAGAGAGCGGCGGTACTGCTCCACGGAACTCACAGGAAGTAGGCTACGCGGAAATGTAACCGTGCTCGATTAATTGGAGTTATCCTGCTATTCACTTATAAATATGAGGCACACTGATTTGAATTCCCTCAGCGCTGCTTAAAACATCCGGTGCCAATATTAATCAAATCACCAGGCGGTCAGGTTTAAAGAGGAGGAAAAGAGGTCAAAGTTCACAAGACTCAAAGAGATAATCTAACCCTAATCCCTGATCCTCTCCTATCCAATTCACTATGCACTATGTGCATTATTTTGGGTTGAGATGATATAACTAGGATATTAGGACCTGGAGATATAATGTAGTTATGTGTTAGTAGAGAGCTTTAATTAAAATCGTCATTAGGTTTACTTGAAACTATTGGATGCTCTCTTATCCCTGGGTCACGACCCCTGTGCTGCCAAGGTCACAAGGTCATCGGTTACCGCAAGCAGGAGGCGTGTGGCATGGGTCGTTAACGGTTACCATGGTGAAAGTCCAGCTCTCTTTCTTAAGAAGAGAGGAGTATAATCAAGGTACAAAACGTCACGATGGAAACCACATCCCATCACAGTTTGAGAACGTTTAGCTCTTTATAGCTTTGTAACACACAACAACAGAATGTATGAACAATTTGTAACATTTAATCTATTTTGTTGTTATAAGTTTACTTTTTTTATAAGTAGCCTATATCTTTAACATACTTTAAATTACTAAAACTTTAGGAAATTTGGAATGCCTAAGTTTATAGTAATGCACAAAAATATATTTACAGTATATATGTATACTCATTGCCCGAGTAGCATTAACACTGCCATGGTAATTGGTTAAATTTTCACGGCCTTTTAATCAAAGACTATAATCCAAAAAAATTATGTAAAATGATCCAAAAATGAAATCATTACCATTTTCACTAAAAGCATTTTTACGTTACTTCTTTTAGATTGCTCTTTTTTGGGATAACCTTTTGGTTAATTATTTGGGGGATTTTTTATAGGATCACTTTTTGTGAAATCTCTTAGGATTCCTTTTTTAGATTTCTTTTTTTACATTACATTTTGTATAATTCTTACCTTTTTAGGATATTTTTTTTGGATCCCTTTTTGGGATCTTTTCTAGGATAACTTTTTGGGATTTTCCTTTACTTTTACAGGTAAGAATCCAGGAGAAAAACGCTGTCGCTGGGGTAAGGCCGTGCATGTGTTCTGTGATGTGAATAGCCTACCTTTTGTAAATGCTAGCAGTTACTATTAGGTATTCACAGTGTAGACCTAACTGTGGATACATATTGTTGTTATTATACTTTTTATTATTATTATTATTATTATTATTATTATTACTATCTGGCATCCATTCCTTCATATTATGGACATATTCAATCGTTTTCACTCTCATCATGTATCAATGGTCTGATTATATAACCCTCATTATGAATAGTGATATGTTTCCTTCACCTGGAGCCCCAGAGGAGCAAGTTTCCCCGGGGACACTGGAGCTAGAAACCTTACATTATGTTGTTGTTGTGTATCTTATTTCCTCCACATCACCCCACGTTAGGTGCCCACCGACCCACCACCATACACGGGGGGTCGATGAGGTGTCCTGGCCCGGAGGTGGATGAGGAGGTAGCTCTATAGGGCAGAAGGCGGGGAGGTGGGGGAGATCCGCTCTCCACGCCTCTACCGGTAAGACTGTCAGCCATATTTCTGAGTCCGGGAGAGAAGAGGTTCCCTGAGCAGACAGAACCGGAGGAGGAGGCTGCACCGGCCCGGATGTACACGGCACTGACTGTAGATAGACGAGATACTCCCGGGACACAGACGGGTCTCCGGGTACAGCGACACTTTGGAGGTGAGTTATGCGTTTCTAAACACTTGTGATGAGGAGAGGGAACGGGGAGGGAGGGAGGTGGGTAACGGATCTCTTACACCGGCCGGTGTCATAGCGGCAGGTGATCGGAGCATTGCCTTCTAAAACATGATAGTTTATGGATAGGCAGGCGGGCTGGGGTGGGTTTCTGGTCCGCAGGACCGGTGTGTTCAAGCGAATCCGTTGTATTTATAGCCGTGTGGGACCGTTGACAGGTTGTCTGGACAGACCGACGACCTTTATCGGGGCTATGGGAACAAAGTTTTTATTTTCATCACCAGCCACTGGTCACGCAACAATGTCTCTAAAGGGATAACCGAGTCGTCTATATTTAATAACCCGCATTGATATTAGATGGACGTGGTTTGGTACAGCCCGGAGTGGGTGTGTTTGTTTTCACTGTCGGCTTCTCCTGCAGAAAGACGAGACCAGGTTTCTTGGGAGCTTTGCAACTTTACGAACGAGAGACACCGACGACGCTCCTGCATCACTGCGGGGTTTAGACCAGATACGGTATCGTTAAGTCATATCAGTAGGCTATCGAAAGGTCTGTATCTAACACAGGCTTCCGTCATCGTTCATATGCAAATACACTTTTGGTCTCGCCATTGAACCTTAGAAGCGTCTCCACGGCTATTTTAAATTCCTCTATTTCTGGCGGTCGCCTCTGGAGATAACGCAAAATGATACAGCGCTCCCAACGTTCCAGAGTGGCGTTTTGGCGCACACGCTGTCCGAGAATAGAGCTCCGTTGCCCGTTGCGCACACACGCACTTAACGCATACAGCGCCTTGCGATCTGGCAGAAACAGATGCCTAGGTGACGCGCGGTTTAATTAGCTCCGTTGATTGGCCGCATGGCACCGGGAACCGAAGTTGGATTGGCTGTTTGGTCGGTCGTTCACGGCCGCTGTTGCCCGTGGTTCGCTTTTCTCCCGTCCCCTGTATACCGACACGGGACACCTTTTAACGGACGGTCTTGTGTTTCAGGGAGCTGTAGGCCTACTATTTATCTGAGCAGGCCGATATGCATTTACATTATCACCAAACTAGCTGTTTCTCTGGCCAAGATAACCGTGTTTCATATGGCTTCTCCATCTGTTCAAATGCAGATGACATGGTCTAGGTTTTGTTTTCATTTGTTCAGTATTTTCTCGTTGTAAACACAAGCCTTAAATTAGTAAATCTACGACTGTGTAGGTCTACTACAATACTATGTTGGTACAGAAATTCTGCACAAAGTAGCTGTTGAAGAAACTAGTTTACCTATACTGAATGAATGGTCTACTGCAGGTTTCTTACTCTCCAACAGTAGCCTACTACTGTAGTCCTCAAAGAAGTATAGTAGACCTACATATTAAGTATACGTTACTACAGGAATACTGTAGTAGCCTAGTTGTGCAATTCTGCAGGTGCATCACTTGTATAATGTCTGCAGAGAGTAGGCCGAAAGGTACCAGACATGAGTCTAGTAGTAGAGCAGTAGTATCCGTCTGATGTCTGATACCTGATCCAGTATCAGTAATCATTAAATCCTAACACTGGGGTGAGTGAGTTCCATGTGAGGTCACGACCCCAGACAGTAGGGGTTCTGTCGTGTCATGTGATCACCCCCCCCCCCCCCCCCCCCACACACACACACACACACACACACACACACACACACACACACACACTCACACAAACACACACACACACACTATATGATACAAAGACAGCCTTGTGCTTCAACCTCTATAGCTACTGTTGTCACAGCCGTCGGAAGTGTTTGTGTGTGTGTTTGCTTGTGCGTGTGTGGTACCGCCAGAGCAGAGCTGAGGGCTGTCATGGCTTTACTGGCTCATTTGACACCTAACCCCTTACCCCAATGCAACTATACTGTCCCCTAGTAACCAGGACGTCAGAGGGAGTGTTGGGCTGTGCACAGTTGATCTGTGAGGAAAATCCATGTTTTACTTTTGGTAGGTAGTGTGTATGACTGGTCTGTTGTTGTCCACAAGGTGTGGAGCTGCTAGTGTTGGTCAACTGGGTCAGAAGTCATTAAAATACAACTGCATGGCACACACGCACAAAACCACAAATACAAAGACATGCTCATACACACAAACACTCACACCCACACCCTGCCCGTTAAGAGGTTCATAGTGTACCCTGGACATTCCGGATATTTTGCTCACTAATGGGTTCCCTGGAGAGTTTAGAGAGTGTGTGTGTGTGTGTGTATGTGTGTGTTCGTTTGTAGCCGGCAGCCCCCCTGTTTTTTCCATAAAAGTTCTAAGCCAATTAAATCTGCCGATGGGCAAGGACAACCAGTCGGTGAACGGAGGAACAACACGGCCCCTTTATTAGATTCACCTTTACGAGTGTACCTGCTCCAGGGTTCAGGAGGGAGCAGCCAGGATCAGGGGGAAGCTTTATCTGCTGCACGCTAATATTATATTCATTCTCCTAATGGAGGGGTGACTAGTTCCAGCTGGTGAACCTATGGCAGCGAGGCGAGGGATCTGTTATCACAGAGAGGAAGCTGTGTGTGCTAATCTTTTAGGCTGTGATTTGTTATAGTGGAGCACTCACCAGATCAATTTATTGTTATGTATTAAAATGATTATGCAAGGCGTCACTTGATGACTGTAAGTGTGACTGGGACTGTGAGTTTCAACGTTAAAAGTGGGTTTCACTCGAGTTGGATCAAGAAAACTCAAACAATCGTAGTTTAGATTGAGATTACATTGTTGTTGTCGTTTATCTATCTTGTTTAGAAGATCTTGCGGTTCCTGACAAACAACATACATAAGTAACATCGTGAAAATAACATCTAGCACAACATTTATACAGTATATAATATTTCTCATTCAAACGTTGATGTATAATATGTTAATAAAGAGGATGAGATGTTACTGCCGAGCAATTGCTTCATCTCTTTGTTCTCTGAAGCAGAACACACACCCGCTCACACGCACACATGCACATACGCATACGCACATGTACGCATGCCCGCACACACATATATACACACATGCATACACAGGCACACATACATTCGCACACACACTCACAAACGCACATGCAGGCATGCACGCACATACACATAACTACATATGCATGCACACGCACACAGAACCACAAACACACACTATGCTTTGAGCTTCTCCTAGGGGTGAAGTACTCATCTAACAGGGTTCTCCAGATGTTCTGATGTTGTAATTGCCTCTCTGTTCCTCTGGTGCTTACTACATTTGGGCTGCATTCCCAATGTCGTCCAGCGCTACCTTCTAAAACTCGTTTAGAAGGAATGCACCCGCTGTTCCATTCCATTAATACTCCATAAGATGCTCCATCGCCCACCAGGCTGCTTGGGGGCAGAGGATAAATCAGTGAGAAAGAATCAAACAGAAAGTGTTTTAGCGTTTCTTAGACTACGTCATCAGACATTTACTTATCACACTGCTATATGGACACTTAAAGGGCATGTAGTCCATCGCAATGCATCATGGGATTTTTTGTTGCAGATTCTCCATATCGAGAGGTTGTACTGTAAAGTCCCAAATCACCGTAAATAAACCATAAGGCTAGGCTAACCTAGGCTAATGAAAACCTTTTTTTGACACGTCCCGCGTGAGACATGCTGTGGCAGCTTCAAACATAACATATATGTATATTTTAGGACTGACTTCATGACTAACGTTCCAATGTTCCTATGCTTCTAAAATGGAGCAGTCGTTGCAACGAGAAGTACAAGCCCCAGAACTAATGTCATTGGCCACGAAAGCTAAAGGTTGTGATTGGTCAAATCATTAACAGTTGATGTCGCCTTAATACGATGAAGCAACACAGCTGTCCCTACTGGCCCCAATTCAACATCGCTCCCTTATCACAAAAATGCTGTCTTTCTCTCTATTTTAATCTCTCCTTCTCCCCCTCCCTCCCTCTCTCCTTACACTCTTAAGGTGAAACGTTGACGAATATAGAAATGCACATTCACAGGTGCCTTGAACTCTCTCTCTCTCTCTCTCTCTCTCTCTCTCTCTCTCTCTCTCTCTCTCTCTCTCTCTCTCTCCCTCTCTCTCTCTCTCTCTCTCTCTCTCTCTCTCTCTCTCTCTCTCTCTCTCTCTCTCTCTCTCTCTCTCAAACTCACACAGACACAGACACACACACACACAATATATGTACTACCCTCCTCTCATGGCCAAGACTGCGCTCTCCTCCTCTCTGTTTGTGTCTGTTGCCTCAGCCAAGGTTTATTTGTTGTTGTTGTTTTTGATGTCTTTGTGTTCCCAGGCGCAGGCCGGCCGAGCGTCACGGAGGACTTCCTCTTCTTCTGGGTTTTATGAGAGCGGAACGCAGAGAGAAGAGCCATGCCGAAACCTGTGAGCTCCGACACCACACTAACACTATAACATCACCATGACAGGGCCAAAGGGGAGCGTCTTGACCCCCGGCAGTAGCACATCACTGACAGGACACGCAGAGGTCACTATCAGGACACTGTGAAATCACCAGCAGAAACTGCCTCCGTCTAGATATTATCATTATTATGATTATGATTATTTTCTCCTGGCGTTAGTTTGTCTTGGAGCTAACTGCTCCCATGCACACAAACATAAACACACACTGCTCTCAATCAATCAGAGTAATGCTTAATTAGGCCAAAGACAATTCGTGGGAAAAATAGCGAGGATGTGTAATGGAAAAGAGAGAGGGAGAGAAAGAGAGCGAGGGAAAGAGAGATAGAGGGAGAGGGAGAGGGAGAGAGGCAGGGAGAGAGAAAGAGAGCTAGGAATTGGGCCAGGGAGTGCCTTGGAGAGGTTAAACATTTGCGTTGGCATTAGCCCCTATGCTAGCTGTGTCAATGCTTTGCACCCCTGTTCAGTGGTTAACCCTAGCTGGTTTCCGTGAGAAGGAATGTGTTCAGATGTTACTTCGGGGCGTCCCTTCAATGCTAAAAGGAAAACTATTAGTTAAGTAGTCATCACATTAGTTCCTTACAATTCTATGTTTTAGATTACCGAAACCCCCAAAGCACTTTTAAATAATGAACCATCACAACCACAGGCACACCAGGTTTATTGTGAGTGTTTTGTGTTTTGGCAAAAAAATATTAAAATAGGAACATGGCAGCTAGTTAGACGCAGGCAGCCATTATAAATGAGTTTGTTCCTGGATTACAAAACATCCCCAGGGACATGCTGCCTTAATGTGCACTGTGTGTGTGTGTGTGTGTGTGTGTGTGTGTGTGTGTGTGTGTGTGTGTGTGTGTGTGTGTGTGTGTGTGTGTGTGTGTGTGTGTGTGTGTGTGTGTGTGTGTGTGTGTGTGTACCCAGTATGTACAAACCCTAAGTATGGAAGACTATCAACGCTTTTTGATATAATGTTGGTAAAGCATCATGAACTGTTCGTGTATTCAGGAAATTTGTAAAACAAAGATACTGCTCATGTATTCTGGAATGGAAGAAAGAAAGAAAGAAAAGAAAGCAGTCTGCTGAAACAAGAACAATAAGGAACAATAAAATAAACAATTAAAACAGTTTCCAAAGTAAACAAAAGGAACTTTCAAGTGTGTTCCTAAATATACTCTTATTGATTTCCAATAAACATCACTGTGTTGGTGTGTGTATGTGTGTGTGTGTGTGTGTGTGTGTGTGTGTGTGTGTGTGTGTGTGTGTGTGTGTGTGTGTGTGTGTGTGTGTGTGTGTGTGTGTGTGTGTGTGTGTGTGTATGTATGTATGAAGGATGTTTGTGAAGTGTGTGTGTGAAGTTTCTGTGTGTGTGATTATGTGGGGATGTGTGTGCGGTCTGTCTGTCTTTGGGCATGTGTGTATGGAGGGTGTGTGCGTGCATATGTTCTGCGTGTGTGTGTTGGTGCGTGAGTGTGTGAGTGTGTGTGTGAACGTATGTGCATGTGTGTTTCAGTTCTGGTGTTATCTCATGTATAATTGATGTGTGTTACGTTGTGCACATGTTGGCCTCTCCGTGCGCTGGGCTCTGACTCCAACCCTCAGATAAAAATACCTTTTGAATAATTTACTAAGCGGTTTTCATTCCTATAATGGGAATTATCCAAGTCATTACATCTAATTACTGAGGGTGTGAGCTATGCTGACCTGCACTTCCCTCCAGAGCTAGTTCTACTGACACCTCCACACAACTCCTCTCTCCTGCTGTCACCTCCTCTCCTCCTGTCCCCTCCTCTCTCCTCCTGTCACCTCCTCTCTCCTACTGTCGCCTCCTCTCTCCTCCTGTCACCTCCTCTCTCCTAGTGTCACCTCCCTCCCTCCTCCTCCTGTCACCTCCCTCCTCTCTCCTCCTGTCCCCTCCTCTCTCCTCCTGTCACCTCCTCTCTCCTACTGTCGCCTCCTCTCTCCTACTGTCACCTCCTCTCTCCTAGTGTCACCTCCCTCCCTCCTCCTACTGTCACCTCCCTCCTCCTCCTGTCACCTCCTCTCTCCTACTGTCACCTCCTCTCTCCTGTCACCTCCTCTTTCCTCCTGTCACCTCCTCTCTCCTCCTGTCACCTCCTCTCTCCTCCTGTCACCTCCTCTCTCCTACTGTCACCTCCTCTCTCCTACCGTCACCTCCTCTCTCCTACTGTCACCTCCTCTCTCCTACTGTCATCTCCTCTCTCCTACTGTCACCTCCCTCCTCCTCCTGTCACCTCCTCTCTCCTCCTGTCACCTCCTCTCTCCTACTGTCACCTCCTCTCTCCTCCTGTCACCTCCTCTCTCCTACTGTCACCTCCTCTCTCCTACTGTCACCTCCTCTCTCCTCCTGTCACCTCCCTCCTCTCTCCTCCTGTCACCTCCTCTCTCCTACTGTCACCTCCTCTCTCCTACTGTCATCTCCTCTCTCCTACTGTCACCTCCTCTCTCCTACTGTCACCTCCTCTCTCCTAGTGTCACCTCCCTCCTCCTCTCTCTCTCTATCTCTCACTCTCCCTTTTACTGTCTGTCTCTATACCCCACTATAGTTTACGATGCGTTTTTGTGTATGTGTGTGTGCTTGCGTGTGTGTGTGTGTGTGTGTGTGTGTGTGTGTGTTTGTGTGTTTGTGTGTGTCCAGATCAACGTGCGTGTCACCACCATGGACGCAGAGCTGGAGTTTGCCATCCAGCCGAACACGACAGGAAAACAGCTGTTCGACCAGGTAACACACACACACACACACACACACACGCATGCACGCACACACGCTCGCACACACCTACACATACACACACATGCACACACAGCTTATTTATGCAGATGATAGGACTAAATATAGAGGATAATATAATGAATAAACATAATCCTGCTTGAGGAAAATCCAGACACACACTCACAACTTGAGCATGTATTTATTTATTTATTTTTAATAATAGTCTCGTGCATAATAAAAAATGGTGCATTGCAACAAACTGATGGTGGTGATGGTGAGGGAGATAATTTGGTGCTGGCATGGTGATGTCATGGTGATGTCATGGTGATGTCATGTTGATATAATGGTGTTGTCATGGTGATATGGTGGGATATGTCGCGAGGTCATGGTGATGTCGTGATGATGTCATGGTGATGTCACGGTGATCATGATGTCACGGTGATGTCAGGGTGATGTCATGGTGATGTCATGGTGACGTCATGGTGATGTGGTCCTCCTGACGGGGACATGCTGATGCGGTCATGGTGTTGTTTTGGTGTCGTCATGGTGATGTGTGTGTTCTCTAGGTGGTGAAGACAGTAGGCCTTAGGGAGGTTTGGTTCTTCGGTCTCCAATACACCGACAGCAAGAGTTACATCACCTGGCTCAAACTCAACAAGAAGGTGAGACTATAGACAAACACACACACACACACACACACACACACATACAGACACACAGTAGTGTTGGGGGATCGACCCAAGACCTCCAGAAGGAACACAGGAGGCTGGTTATTTAAAGCGCTTCGGTGTTCCACCACTTTTAGTACCGCCCCCATAAACTCAACCACTGTGCTCCCCACTTTACAAATTCCCCTGCATCACTGGATATTTATGTATGCGTGTGTGTGTGTGTGTGTTATATTTGTGTGTGTATTCATATGTGTGTGTGGTATTTGGTTGTGTGTGTTAGTGTTGGATATTTGCGTGCGTGTGTCTGTGATACTTTTGGGTCATGAGTTTGTGGGTCATATGTGGGTGTTTGTCTCCCCCTGCAGGTGACCCAGCAGGACGTCAGGAAGGAGAACCCTCTGCAGTTTAAGTTCAGAGCAAAGTTCTACCCTGAGGACGTGTCTGAGGAGCTCATCCAGGAGATTACCCAGAAGCTCTTCTTCCTGCAGGTCCTCAAAGAGCCAATCAAACCCTTGTATTTAAAAAACATTGATGGGGGCGTAAAGTAGACTCACATTAATTTATATTTGTGTGCCTGTGTGTTTCTGTGTGTGTGCTTGCATGTGTGTACGTGTTTGTGTGTGACCGTGCATGTGTTTGTGTGTGTTTCTGCGTCTGGATGTATGTGTGTGTGTATGTGCGTGTGTGTGTGTTCGTGTGTATGTATGTGTCTATGTGAATGTTTGTGCCTGTGTTTATGCATGTGTCTGTGTATATTTGGGTGCGTATGTGTGCATGTGTATGCGTATGTGTGTGTGCTTATGTGTATGTGTATATGTGTGTGCCTGTGTGCGTGCATGTGTGTGTGTTTGTGTTTTGTGTGTGTGTGCGTGTGTGTGTACAGGTGAAGGAGTCGATCCTGAACGATGAGAACTACTGTCCCCCAGAGACGGCGGTACTGCTGGCGTCCTACTCCGTCCAGACCAAGTATGGAGACTACAATAAAGAAACACACACACCTGGATACCTGGGCTCGGACCGGCTGCTGCCCCAGAGGTACATCACACACACACACACATCCGCACGAACACACAACCACACGAACACGCAGACATATCACTGCTATCACAGTGCCAGTGTGTATATGTACATATATATACAGTATATATATATATGTATGTATGTATGTATGTATGTATGTATGTATGTATGTATGTATGTATGTATATGTATATATATATATATATATGTATGTATGTAAATATTTTAGGGCTGTCTTTTTTTTTTTCTATGCTAAATATCCCTTGAATTCTTTGTCCCATTATTTTTTCTCATTTTAATGCTCTTATCAACATGGAGAAGTGCATCGGCTTGCCTTGTGCAAATGTTTTTTTATTGATAACAACATATATAACATATACTGATCAAAACAGGACGGTACAAAAAAAAAGCCCATAATGCAATTTAACGATGAACATACAAAGATATGCCTTGAACATAGCAGTCAGGCTACTGCGTCTTTGTTTTGAGCTTTGTTTTTATTTGTTAAAAAATAATAATTTGCATTAATCGCGCGTCAAAAAAATTAACGCCGTTAAAATTGGTTTGCGTTAAAGCCGTTAATAACGCGTTTAACTGACAGCTCTAATATATGTATATATATATATATATATATATATATATATATATATATATATATATATATATGTATATATGTGTATATATGTATATATGTGTATATATGTATATATATATGTATACACATATATATATATGTATATATGTGTATATATGTATATATATATGTATATACATATATATATATATGTATATATATATATATATATATATATATATGTATATATATATATGTGTGTGTTTGTGTGTGTTCATTTAGTTTGTATTGATATATTTCTAGAGTACTGGAGCAACATAAGCTGACTAAGGAGCAGTGGGAGGACAGAATACAGACGTGGCACGAAGAACACCGAGGCTTACTCAGGTACCCATCACTCAATTGCGTACTATTTACTATCTACTATATACCCATGTGTATACAGGGACAACTCTTATGTTTGAATACCTGAAGGTATGTACATATAATTTACATTTAAACATAGTATAATGTATATCTGTCTGCCTCCAGAGACGACTCTATGATGGAGTACCTGAAGATCGCCCAGGACCTGGAGATGTACGGGGTCAACTACTTTGACATCAAGAACAAGAAGGGGACGGAGCTCTGGCTCGGAGTGGACTCCCTAGGGCTCAACATCTATGAGCACAACGACAAGTACTAATACACACAGATGTACACCCTCCTGTACCCTAACACACACCCTAATACACACTAGTGCATGCCAATACACACAGTAAGACACACGCTGATGTACACCTCGCTGTACACTATCACACACCGTAATATGCACTACCGCATGCCAATACACACACTTATGCACACTGATGTACACCCTACTGTAGACTAACACACACAACTACATGCTAATACACGAAGAAATGCTAACACACGCCATAATACACGCTACTACATGCTGATACATACAGTAATACACAGTATTACACAAACTAATACACACTACTAAATGCTAATACACAAATTAATATGCACACAAATACACTGACTAATGCACACTGCTACCTGATAGAGTTGCATAGTGGACGGGGCTATAGCGGTGGGTCATTGGGCAGGATGTAACACCCATTCATTTCCCTCATTGCCTTCTCCAGGTTGAGTCCCAAGATT
>NC_079431.1:6631643-6639143 GCF_026213295.1 Gadus chalcogrammus
CAGGATTGGCTGCCAGCAGGACCTGCTGGACTTCAGCGTTAATCTAATGGCTAACAACTCGCATGTACATCTAGACCCAACACGATGGATGGATGTCAGTGTGGAGCTAACGGCTTGCACAAACCACAACATGGCTGGACTTCAGCTTACTGCTTACAGCTAGCATGTACATCTCTAGACCTAAAAGATGGATGGACTTCAGCTTACAGCTAACAGCTAGCATGTACATCTAGACCCACAAGATGGACTTCCGTGTCAGGCTAACAGTTAACCGCTTGAAACCTAGCACAAACCCTCAGATAGATGGGTGAAGATAAAGACTGTTTGATATCTTGTTTTTATTTATTGGGGAAATAAAGCAGCCATTTGTAGCTTTTTAATGTCTCGGGCAAGCTTGTCATGAAGAGCTCCAATATGTGTCCCTAACTTTAAGTTTTCTGTCAACCAAATTTAAAATAATGTCTTTGGGAGAAAAAAGTGACTGAGTCGTTTCATTCTCATCTCTTGTTAAGAGTTTTTTGTTCGATGTTGGTAAAATATAAGGACATTTCTGGTTTCAGCTTTGAAGGGGACAATCTGCATTCAAGAAGGGTGCATTGTCAGCAGGAATTTATTTTTTTAGAGTAGATTACTAGAGAATCAGATGATCCTGTACACCATCTTGAACACCATTATTTAATAACCAACCCAACCAACCCAGCCTTTACACAAATTACTACTTAAACGTATTGATCCAAATAGCCTAACTATCCTTTGTTAGTTTAACATTATTTAAATACTTGTGTACCAATTTGATAGACTTCTGAGACCATTTTGATAGTTTTCAACTGGTTCATTAAGTCTATTGGACAGCAATTGATTTACCAATATGGGTGTAGGCTTAAGTTATTAAAATAAATCCAGCCAATCCGCTTGGTTATCTAAGTTACTCATGCCAAATAGATCTGCGCGACCGACTGCTGTTGCCAATGAAAACGGCAGTGTGGGAAACTTTAAACTTACTGGTGGTAAAGAATATCATTATAATCATTAGGTTAGTACTGCATGCAGCACTCAACTATTGTTCTTCTTAGGCTTTATTCTGTATTTCTTTATTATTCTCAACAAATTTTGGGAACCTACTCCTTACACAACTTTTCACCTAGAGACTCCTTTTAAATGTAATGTTCATATTATCTTGGAATCCCGCGCTACCATTGGAATCGCGCACTACCAGTTTTTTTATATTTTCAACTTTTTAAGATATTCAACTTTTTAAATATATTTTTTCACAATGGAAGTCAATGGGAGGACGCCCATTCTCTGATATTTCCACTACATCAAACTTACTACATAACTTGGTCAATTTCAACCGTTCACCTTCGATCAAACATTTAACAAATCAATATACTTTGATCTTAAAATATATCTAAACCGATTTTTGATATCATTTATACTTTTTTCTGAATCAATAGTTTAATTTCATACCCGCTTTGTATATTTATATTATATTCTCTTCATAATTTTTCCATACCTCCTTTTTCCCAAAATATATTCACTCCATTTCGATACGTCCTTTTTCTCGAATTGTTATTCTATCCATCATTTTCTATACCTCATTTTTCTCATTTTTTTATTCTCTCCATCGTTTTTCTAAACCTTATTTTTCTAATTATTTTATTCTCCATCATTTTCTATACCTCCTTTTTCCCAAAAATATATACTCTACACCATTATTGCCTCAGTTTTTCTTGATTTATTTTTCTCTCCATTATTTTCTATGCCTCATTATTCTCCATCATTTTTTTATACATCCTTTTTCCCTAAAATATATTCTCTCCATCGTTTTCTATAGCTCCTTTTTCCAAAAATGATATTCTCTCCATTTTCTATACCTACTTTTCCCAAAAATATATTCTCTCCACCATTATTGTATACCTAATTTTTCTTTATTTATTTTTCTCTCCATCAATTTTCTATACCTAATTTTTCTCAATTTATATTCTCCATTTTTCTATACCTAATTTTTCACAATTTCTTACTACTTCCATGTTCTATACCTCATTTTTCTAAAATTTTATTCTCTCCATAATTTTTCTATACCTCCTTTTTTCCGAAAAATATATTCTCTCCATCGTTTTTCTAGACCTCCTTTTTCCAAAAATTATATTCTCTCAATCGAGATAGACATTTGGCATTGAACCTTTCAGTTGGGAATTAAACACCTATCACTATAGACCCTAAACTCTTCTCTTGCAATTCCTAATTTCAAACTCTTCTCTTGCAACTCCTAAATTTGTTTATCTCTAAGGGCTTTAACACGTAAAAATTAATACATATATTAAAATGAAGTTGGCCTACTAGTATTATAAGTATTAGCTTAGCTAGTTGCAGGATTTGATAGACTAGTGGCTAGTGTGTTTGACAACCATTACGAAGGTCCTAAATTGGATTCCTAATGTCTTCTGATACCTTGTTAGAGCACAAGATATAAAAGCTAATATAAGTACCTCATTGGACCACCCCTTGATAGTGCTAACACCAGTTCTGACTAGTTTCTGCTCCTGTACATAGTGGTCATGACATCCAATATAATTTATTATTTTGTGGAAAAAAAAATCTTTATCAAAAATTAGCTTCAACCATTTACAAGTGAAACTGGTTTCTGCATCAACATTTAGAGCCGCTTACAAAATGACAGTTTAAATTGAAGTGCACTACATTTTTAAATAGTTCCTCTGTGTCTTATTTGAAGGCAAAAATGCTGTTCAAAGCACAATGCATGTAAAGAAGACAAGGCAACAGGTTTGTATTTTTGTATTTTATTAGAACACAGGAGAGGGGTTGACAGGTCTTGTTTGGCTCCACTCTGAATGGATTCTTTACATTTATTTGGATTAATTGCCTAAAGCTCAGCGAAATACATTTTTCTACACATTAAAGTATCATCAGCCATTTCAAACCAGCTGTTCTGCCTCTGTGTGTCCATTTGGTTTACTAAAACTACAGTTACAACTACATTTAGTTTCTGCCACTTATATCGCAAGCATTGATCCATTCAAGTTTAATTTTGGGTAAAGAATGCATGGAAATAGGGGAAAGCAGTACATCAAGGAATAATCAGTAGGAAAGGCTGTTAAGTTTCACAGTGAAGGGAACCTGAGGAAGGCCTTATAGAGCAACCCTTGGCACGTCTCTGTGTCTTCACCCTCATCTAACATCCAATCAAATTCAGCAGCAGATAACATGGCTTCTGGACAACATTAAGTTACAATTAAAGCACATTGGTCAGTAAAATGATAGGGTTTAAAATGGCTATATATCGAGCACCAGGAGAAACAAACCCCTACGACTGCATTGATCCACAAATTACTAATGCAGTACTTAATAAATAAAGCAAAACATAATTATCCCCTTTTCCACCAAAATAAAAGCCCTTGAGAGCTGTTTTTATTTTAAATATAATTGTTCATCTTGCCGATAAGGTTGGCATTGAATGAAAAAATAGCTCTTTAAGAAAGTTGCAAACGTCAGAAAAAATCGTTCCTCTTTTTTTTTTAACACAGTTCATACTATGACCACACATGGCAAAGCATGCCTGGACACTATTAAAGTCTGAACTGAATTACCATCTGAAACAAGATGGAATCCGGACAATATTACCGTCTCAACAGAATTACAGTCTGAACACTGTTAACGTCTGAAACAAGACTACAATTTGAATTCTATTTCCCTCTGAACTGAATTACAGTCTGGAACAGGACTAGAGTCTGAACACTGTTAATGTCTGAACTGAATAAGAGTCTGGAGGATGACTACAGTCTGATCAGAATAAGAGTCTGAAACAGGACCACAGTATGAGCAGGTTTACAGTCTAAAACAGGACTACGTTGTAAATAGGGCTACAGTCTGAAACAGGACTACAGTCTGAAACAGGATTACAGTCTAAAACAGGACTACGTTGTAAATAGGGCTATAGTCTGAAACATGACCACAGTCCGAACAGGAGCATTACCTGCTTATTAAAATATTTTTCTTAAGAATCATCACATTCGATTTTTCTTGCCTGAGAGAATGGGTTGTGACCAGTATCAAACATATAACCACAGGAAACAAAATGATCAGAACATCTGGTCAAACTGCCTATGGTTGATGACGGTGGATTTCTTTCATCCTTTTTTAAAAAAAAAATCAAAACCAGGAAGATCGTGTCAAAATTGATAAACTGCACCATCACCTTGTTTATACAGTGAAGATTTGCATCAAGTGAGAGTCTCTTATAGTTCACCTTTCAATGGAGAAAAACACTGATGAGTCTCTCAAGTATTATAAAAAATTGCTATAAAAAAAATAATATTCCAAATACCACCCAATACCCCATCCCCCCCACCCATGTCCAACAGTTTTCAACATATTTAAAAAAATATTTAGTTGCATAAATACTCTGATAAATCAATGATCTGGATTTAAGTTATAAGGATACAATTTGTATCAACAACATAAGGCTTCCATCGCTTGCTTGGGTTGGTCCAAATACTGAGGAGCCGGAGGTACAGAGGTACGAGAGAGGGCACCCTATCTCAACCTGGGGTTAGACAGTAGAGGCAGATCCTTCAGGAATACGTAGGGGTTAGACAGTACAGAGACAGATCATTAAAGAGGAGTTATGGGCTACACCGTACAGAGACAGATCGTTAAGGAGCAGGTATGGGTTATACAGTGGATACAGACACTAGGTCAATAGCAGGCAGGCAGGGAGGGGGCAGGGGTTGGACCATAGCGACAGGTAATTTAGGATCAGGGGGGTTTAGACGATGGATACAGAGACAAGGTAATTTAGGATCAGGTAGGGGTTAGACAATGGATACAGAGACAAGGTAATTTAGGATCAAGTAGGGGTTAGACAATGGATACAGAGACAAGGTAATTTAGGATCAGGTAGGGGTTAGACGATGGATACAGAGACGAGGTAATTTAGGATCAGGTAGGGGTTAGACAATGGATACAGAGACAAGGTAATTTAGGATCAGGTAGGGGTTAGACGATGGATACAGAGACAAGGTAATTTAGGATCAGGTAGGGGTTAGACGATGGATACAGAGACAAGGTAATTTAGGATCAGGTAGGGGTTAGAAGATGGATACAGAGACAAGGTAATTTATGATCAGGTAGGGGTAAGACAGTGAATACAGTGACAGGTCATTAAGGAGCAGGTAGGGGATAGCGAGTTAAGACGGCAGGTGGTCTGAGGACATTTGGGATTTGTGAGCCAAAGATCTGCGGGTCTATGTGACTCAAAGGACGGTGTATGATAAAGATAATACACCAGACTTTGGGACATAAATGGGGATCAAACCCAGAATCTTGGAACAGGGATTAGAATCCCAAACCATTCAGCAAAAAGCTTAAACCATGAGCACAAATGAGCCTTGCAGGGTCTCAAACTGAACAAATGGACAATAATAAATTAACACAAAAGTTAAACATAATTTTTTAAATAAATAATAGTTTTCAATCACCTGTACTTTTTCAATTCAGATGTACTTAATAAATCCAAAACGGGGGATCTGCTAATGGGGATAAACTTTAAGGTGATTTCAAAATGGCTGTAGGGGTGGTCAGCCCAAGATGGATGCAGACGGGAAACATTCTGACTGAAGTTTTGTTTAAAAGCTGCCTCCGTTTTATTACCCACCAGCGGGGTATCTAAAAACACATCACAAATATTGAACAAAACCATAATATAACGTAAAAACGACAAGAGACATGAAGCGAAATATCTCGGTGCACATTTCTTTAAATAAAATGGAGCATTCCTCCCACCCTGATATGATTGCCAAAAATGATAAAAAGCTAGAGCAAAAATATGATAAAAAAAGTGCCAGAACACAAAAATATACATTTTTCTTAAATTATAGAAAATAAATTAAATGTAATAAATTAATTAAAGAGCAACCAGTCCCTATTGGGATGTTTTCTAAACCAGCTAGCCTAGCAAGACAAACTCATGAGACTTGAAGTCCACAATTTGGTACCCGTGGAACCAGGAGACTAGACAAATAAATGTATAGAATAAAATTATCTCTGAGATGCCCTTGTGTGAAAACCCACTTCTTATAATAAAGATACCATCTACTTCTTTCAGAACCGTGTCAATATTTCCTTGAAGTAGCAATAAGCATTAGAACCCTTACAAAAGAATAAAAAGGATTTAATCTCTTAAGTAAGTATTATTTTACGACATGGAGATTCAAATGCTTTGGTAGGGATAGAAAGAGCAGTTTCTTCTCCATGAAGGTGGACAAGCTTGGTCCTTCGTCCAGGCCAACAGTCCAGGAACAGTTCTTATTAAACTCAAATTTTTGTCAACCAAAGAAAACGTTTAGAGGAAAATAATTCCCTTCGCCCCTATGTGATCAACCAAAACCGTTGCAAAAGCAAGTCTTCCATAACCCCATCATCCCAGGTCATGAGCAAGCCTCGACTCCAAGTCCCCACTGCACGTGCTCAGTAACCTTGCTGCGTCTTCTCCATCAGTAAAACCGCGGCTAGCTGCTGAGCATCGGTCACGTGGGGGTTCCTCCCCATCACCGCCCTCACCGCCTCCTGGGGGAAGATGTTACACAGGTTGGTAAACACCTTCTCCCTCAGGTCCTGGTACTGGACCCCCAAACCGGGGGGCTCCTGGCGGGGCGTAGCCGGGCTCTGGTGGCCGTAGTGAAGGGAGACGGCGGGGGACAGGGTCTGGCTCTGCTGGGCTGGTGGGAGACGGCGAGGAGACGGGTGGGTGCACCTCCCCCACTGCGAGGCCCAAGCGTCCTCTCGGGCCTCCGGGAAACTATGGAAGGGAGTCTGCTCGTAGCGAGGGTGGGGGGGCTGCTGCTGGTAGTGGGGGCTCCAGCTCGCCAGATGCTCCTGCTGCTGGTGGTGTTGGGGGTGTGGAGGCAGCCGGTTTATCCCAGGGTACCCTGCTCGTGAGAGAGTGGGAGGGCCCTCGTACAAGCTGTGGTCTGGGAGCCGACTATCCTGCCACGGACAACGCAGGACATCCCGACTTGGAGTGCCGTGAACGGAGGAGGTCTGGCGTGGCGTGGGAGGAGGTAGGGTGTACTCTCCAGGGAACCCCCCCAGATGACTGCCCAGTGCCCGGTGCTGGAGTGGGGGCCGATAGGGTAACGGAGGACTGAAGAGCAGCTGGGAGCAAGAGGGGTGAGCCGAGTTGGAGTCGTCCAGGGCATAAGGAGCGGCCGGTCTACGCAGCGGCTGAGGCAGGGAGTAGGCCATGGTCGGGTTCTTCTCTGGGGACGGTCGGCCGCTAAAGTGAGCGTACCTCCTGGGGCAGTGGTGGTGCGAGTAGTGGTGGGGGGGGTGGTGGTGTTGGGAGCACTTCAGGCAGTCCTCCAGAACCGGGTCCGGCGAGAAAGAGTCGGAGCTGACATTGCCATCGCTGCCGCATTCCGACTGCAGCGAGCCAGCGCGCAGGTCGGCCGGGGAGAACCGCTCGGGGGTCTTTGGTACCGC